>NW_006921615.1:15769970-15776423 GCF_000298275.1 Orycteropus afer afer
TCCCTTCCAAGTGGATGGCAGTGGTAGCTGGGCACCATCTAGTTCTTCTGGTCTCATAGTTGTATAGGTTGCAAATCGGATGGTGTACCAGTCGCTAGGACTGATTGTTTCCACCAGCCTACTTTCTGATTATAGATTTCCCTATTCCAGACTCTCATGTGAATGGTGTCACACCATATGTGAACTGTTGTAACTGGCTTCTTTTGTTTAACATAGTATTTTCAAGGTTCATCCACATTATAGCACGTATCAGGACTTTTTCTTCAATTTTATCTTATTGTGTGCATTCTTGTGAGCCTCCTTAATCAGTTCTTCAGCTTCAGTGGAGACTGCAATCAATTGGGACCTCCAATTCTTCCTATTTCTGAGCTCCTTCCTTCATTACCTTTGATTTTCAGCATAGATTCCACTGTCTACCAGTTCATCTACTCTCTTGCCACTTCCTTTAACTCTCTTTTCCCATGAACTTCATGATTGCCAGCTGGTAAAGCCTCAACTTTCCCTGGGAATCATTCTCTGCTTTCCACTTCCTAACCCTGGGTGGATGAGTCCTGAAGAAGACAATTACTTTTCAGCTTAGATTGATGACAGTGTTAATCATGACTTCCCTTTTAAACTAGGCTTTCCACACTGACCTCCACTTTCTTGTGTCCATGCTTCACTCTTTTCCATCCTCAGCAGCTATTCTTAACTCACCTCAAGCCTCCAGCTATCTCCCAAACCACCTCTTGCTCTCTGTTGATTCAACAGAGAAAATAAAATCCATAAGACTCCATCAACTTCCTGCCATGAAAGCAACACTTACTTGCAGTTGCATCTGTCCCTTTTCCTTTCTGTTTCAATGGGCAAGGTGTCCCTTCTCCCTTAGATGAAATCCTTCACCTGTGTCCTAGATCCATCCCTCCTACCTCATCAGGAACCTCCTCTTGGTTTTCTTATCTCTTTATTGATCTTCACCTCTACCCTACTACTCAAAAAATAAAATAAAAACCAAACTCACTGCTATTGAGTTGATTCAGACTCATAGCAACACCCATTGAGTTTCTGAGGCAGTAAATCTTTATGGAAATAGATTGCTCCATCTTCCTTCCAAGGAGTGGGTGGTAAGTTTGAACTGCCAACCTTCTGGTTAGCAATCAAATGCCTTAAGTACTGTGCTGCCATTATCTTTCAAAATATTTAAGTCTTCCCTGTTTTAAAGAAAGGAGCTCTGGTGGTGTAGTGCCTAACTCATTTGACTGCTAACCAGAAGGCATGTGGTTCAAACCCACCAGCCACTCCTTGGAAGGAAGACTGGGCAATCTACTTCCTTAAAGGTATTGTTATCGGACCAAACCGAGTCCCTGCCTGGTGCACAGTCAGGCCAAAACAGTTTACACACCGAGATTGAGAGGAGAGAAAATTATTTATTGCAAAGCCACAATGCAAAGAATAAGGGGTAGTTTAGTACCCCGATCTAACTCCCTGAGATGCCATGAAACACAGTTTTTATAGGTTTTAGGGAGGGGGTTGTACATATTCACAAAAGGTTGAGGAATTTGGGGCATGAATGTGAAATGGGTGAGGATAGTGGATGAGTCTCTAGTTTCCTGTTTATCAGCTGATAGGGGCTTGGGCAGGGGGGAGAGGGTCTGCAATTAACTTTTGTTCCCTTATGTTCATGAGCCAGAGTTAATTTACAAGTTGTTTCTAAAATACTTCCCTTCTGCCCTAGTGCATGTCTGCAGGCCAGAGTTAATTTACAAGTTGTTTCTAAAATACTTCTAGCAAGTCTGTCATCTGCAGGAAGGAATGTTTTCCATTCAGTTCTTTAAGGAACTGAATATTCATCTGTCACCCAGGAAAATAGTTGGGGGTAATTTAATTTACTTATCTATTCCCATCCAGGTGCCAGGGTGGGGAAAATAGTTTTTACTTTACTCAGTTTCAATTCCCCCTTAGAATAGATATTGTTCCACATTCTTGGGGAACACTTTACTTGGTTTTCTAATTTCCCCTTAGAATGGTTACTGTTCCACAATTTTGGGAAACAGGGTGATGACTCATCCTAGCTCCTTCCTGCTGACCGGGGGCAAAGATGGTGAAACTCAATCAGTAAGCTTCTTGTAGTTTGGACAGTTCACAACATCTTCTGGCCATAGTCCGGGGGAGAAGAGACTAGGGGTACCTATAGAGTAGTTTGTAATTCTGGAGGCTTGAAGACAGGTAAGCACCTAGGTAGACACTGAATACAACAGTAAATAAAGATTGTTATTTTTAATAAGAGGAGTATTGTAATAAATTAGGATTTCAACCACCCTAAATTGGGTAACCAAGAGATGAGCCAAGAAAAGTCTATCCCAAAGGTGGGGGTTAAATCCTGTCATATATACATACCCCTTTGTGTCAAGGAGAATATGCATGCATTCAATAATTACTAGTCCCAGGAGTGTGGTCTAATAGTATTTGTTGGAGTTTTAGAAGAGTGTTAGACTACTTTCCTCCTTTAGAAGGTGTTTGGGATAAGACAATCATGGAGTTAATTAGAATTACATTTATGTCTTAACCCAGAATAAGTTTTCTTTTAAATAAAATCTTAAGATCCTTGATGGCCTCACAAGTATATTCCACTACAGGTTGTTGGGGATACTTAATATTTGGTTGCCCAGGTTCTCTTGAGTCTCCCTGTTCCCCAAGGTTGGTCCCTGTAGAATAAAACTTAATTATAGGTTGAAGAGAGTTCCCAGTACAGTTTGGTGTTATCCTCCATTGGGTGTGATGTATCCAAGGGTGGACTCCCTTCAGTTTGGCTAAAGAATGTGTTGTCAGCAATACTTCATAACATCCAGTCCATTTGGCCTGGAATTGGCTCAGGGAAGTCTGGTCGTTCCACTCCTTTAGTAGGACCCAGTCACCTGGACAGAAGCTACAAAGGGGAGTATCTGTAGGATACAACAACCTGCTGGAAGCAAACTGGTTAATAAATTTTAATTATTTAAATTATTTAATTATTAATTAATAATTTTGCAGACAAAGTTTGCACATGTCTAAAATATCCAATTCTTTAATAATTTTAAGGTCTCCCTTTCTTGCATAACTAGGATGTTGCATTCTAGAAAATGGTCTCCCATATAATATTTCATATGGGCTTAATTTAAGCCTGCTTCTGGGAGTAGCCCAGATACGAAACAGGTCAAGGAGTTTTATCTAAGATAAGTTGGTCTCTTGGCACATCTTACTTAGTGTCTTCTTAAAAGTGTGCTTTATCTTCTCAGTTTTTTCCTGTCAATGGGCTAGTCCTGTTACTTGTTGGACTATTTGAGATGCAAATGTTCCCTCATAATTACTTTGAACTGATACTAGCAAACTAAACTGGGGATAATTTTAATAGGGTTCACTCACCTCTGCTGCTTTTCCATGCTGCAGGGAAAGGTTTTCACCCATCCAGTGAAAGTATCTATAAATACTAACAGGTACTTGATTTTTTTTCAGGCGTTATAAATTTTACCTGCCAGTCCAGAGGTTCAGTCCTCTTGTTTGAATTCCTCTTACTACTGGAGGTGGACTGCACTTTGGATTGTTTCTGGCATAGGTCAAGCAGCCTTGTGTAACTTTTTGAATGGTTTTGTACAGATCCAGTCCTGCAATAAGTTTACTCAGCTGAGTATACAGGACATCTTTTCCCATAACAAGTGCTGGTTGCAGTGACAGTTCTGTCCTGTCTGTTGCTTCTGTAGTCCATAGCAGCAGGTAATTGCAGGAGGTTGTCTGTAAGGCTCATGCCCGGTCTGGATTAACATCCATCTGGAGCTTGTTAGTTGAGAAAGTAACTTGAGTATTTAACTTGGTTATTAAGTCTTATTCCAAGAGAGGAACAGGATATTCAGGTATGTATAAAAACTTCCAAGTTAATACAGTGCTCCCAACCTGGCATTCAAGAGATTAAAGAAGATTTTACGTTACTGAAACTCCAGTAATGCTCATTGTCTTCTGGGACAGAGGAGCCTTGGAGATGTTTAGGACTGAGGTTGCCCCTGTGTCCAGTAGAGATTCAATGGGCTATTTTCCCAGTTATTACCACCCAGGCTCCTAGTCAGAGATAGGAGTTTGCCCAGTCTGTAACGGAGCCCCTGGGCCCCATCATTCTTGGTTGCTGTTAGCTGTGCTTACTATCTGCTGGGCCTGCTTTGGTTGGTTCTGGAGGGCTCATTCTGGGCACTTCCTCTTCCGGTGCCCATCCTTCTTGCAGTAAGCACACTGTTGAGGCCCCAACTTTGTTGGTCGGCCTCTTGGAGGAGGAGCTTGATTCACTCTCTTTCTATTCGTTGGGGGCCCATGGGGACTTACCCTGTGGGATCCACTTCATGACAGGTCTCCCAGGGCAGCAGCCAGCAAGGCAGTTTGTTGCTTCATGTCTCTTTGCTTCTGTTTCTCCTATTCCTGGTCCTGGTTATTGTAGACCTTAAAAGCAACCTCTACAAGCTGAGAAGTATTCATACCCAGTTCCCCTTTTAATTTTGGAGTTTGTGACATATTTCAGGGCACTTTGAGCCCTATGACAATGCTCTCTTTCATATGAGTCAATCTTGCTCTGTTCCCTGGGTCATTAGGATCCCACTCTGGATCTGTTTGTTACTGGCACTTTCTGATGGCTATGGCCCCTGACTAGGTTTTCAGGCTGGAGGTTGTGAAGTCTGTCATCTTCTGCTCTAGCTTTCTCTAATACCATTAGCCTCTCTTAAGGGATAAGGTAGTTAATAACATATTAATGTAAATCAGCCATGGTGAATGGCATATGCGTCCAAATGAAACCTCCAGGATTTCCTTTGTAATCTAAACTGGCTGGAACCTGTTGTAATGGGTATTGCCCTGAAGGATCTGGCCTAGACCCCTGGCCAAATTTTATACCACTCTGAGTGTGTGCTGGAGAGACTGTTTTCTAAGGGGCAGATGGAGAGGAAAGGAATCAAAGTAAGGGTCTTTAGAGTCCTGAAAGATACCTTTACAATCCGCTTTCCTTTTAGATCATACAATTATTACCCCGAACTGTTTTCTGTAAACCCTTGTTTTGAAATAAAGCGAAGAATAACTCCAGATGAAACAGTTCTTCCCACTTTTGATATTTAACTGGATAATATCATAGTTTAGACTTCTACTTTCTGACCATCTATCCCCAGACTCACCAATACTGTGGTCAGACAGTGTTACAGAAAAATATGTTTTTCTCTTTATAGGCTTAAGGTCAAAATGAGCCCAGTTTTTCAGAATGCAGTCAACGGGGTTCCATTCTGGTGCAGAACCTTGGTTACCAAATTTCCAGTCACACTTACATCCACTCGAAACTGTTGCACTGGTGCCACGCACACACTCTCTCTCACACACAAACAAATCAAGCAGAGCCAGACCAGAATTCAAAGTAAAGTATTTCTAAGAAATATGTGAGCTGCAGAGAGATTTTGATTAAAAGACACTTGGGTCACCACTTAAAATTTTATTTCTTACCCACACACAAACCCAAACAAAACCAGACCAGACTAAAAAACACCTGGGTCGCCATGTACCCACACTCTCATCCACACACAACAGATTAAGGTAAAGGATCCCCCAAAAATATGTGGGCTACAGTAAACCCACACTCAAACCAAACCAAAACCAGATCTGATCAGAACGACGAAGATTTAGCTATAGAGAAGACCTTAATTTCAGGTTACTGAGTAAGGACCAAAATTTCAAACTCCCTATAAGCTTAAAGCTAGCTTAAGAGTGCTTCAGCCATGAAGGTGTCTTATTAAGGTTACCAACCAAAATTTCAACATTCCTGTGAACTAAAAGCCAAACCAGACCAGAGTATAGATTAGGAGTGCCTTAGTTGTGGAAGTATCTCAATTAATCTTATTAGCCAAAATTTCAACTTCCTGAGCAACTAGAAGCCAGACCAGAATTTAATCTATACTCACCAATAGACATCTTTAAACTCAGAATAATTTTTTCTTCTCTCGAAAGCACCTAGAGGCCGAGGATGCTGGAGATGGTCACAGACCCAACACCCCTCATGTACCTTCAGACAAAGCAGTGTCTGACTGCACACAAGGTCCCTCAGGTGTCGGTTCCCTTTCCACCATCCGAGGATTCTCATGCTCCGGGCAGAGGGCCAGAGACCCTCAGTCCTACCTGGGGTGCCAAATTGTTATCGGACCAAACATGGGTCCCTGCCTGGTGAGCAGTCAGGCCAAAACAGTTTACACACTGAGATTGAGAGGAGAGAAAATTATTTATTGCAAAGCCACAATGCAAGGAGTAAGGGGTAGTTTAGTACCCAGATCTAACTCCCTGAGATGCCATCAAACACTGTTTTAGTAGGTGTAAGGGAGGGGGTTGTGCATATTCACAAAAGGTTGAGGAATTTGGGGTGTGAACTTGAAATGGGTGAGGATAGTGGATGAGTCACTAGTTTCCTATTATCAGCTGATAGGG
>NW_006921615.1:15781811-15799527 GCF_000298275.1 Orycteropus afer afer
TTATCTTCTGTGTCTGTGTTAATTGGTTTCCCTTTTCTTTGTTGAAGAGGGTCTGTGCAATCCTTCTGCCTAGTCCGCCATCTTGCCGGAACTCTACAAGTTGTTTTCTAAAATACTTCCCTTCTACCCCAGTGCATGTCCAGGCCAGAGTTATTTACAAGTTGTTTCTAAAATACTTCTAGCAAGTCTATCATCTGCAGGAAGGAATGTTTTCCATTCAGTTCTTTAAGGAACTGAATACTCATCTGTCACCCAGGAAAATAGTTGGGGGCAATTTAGTTTACTTATCTATTCCCATCTGGGTGCCAGGGTGGGGGAAATAGTTTTTACTTTACTGGGTTTCATTACCGCCTCAGAAACCCAAAGAGGGGTCACTATGAGTAGGGATGGACATGATGGCAATATCACTGAACCCTTCCTCATCCGTTACCTACTGTGCCTTGTTTCTTCCCTGCTCCATGGTGAAACTTCTTTGTATGTGTTATCTCTGCTCCACTCTCTTCAATCCACCACAATCTAGTCTCCACCCTAACCTCCACCCCAGTCTCCACTCAACTGAA
This sequence comes from Orycteropus afer afer, assembly GCF_000298275.1. Classification (NCBI taxonomy): domain Eukaryota; kingdom Metazoa; phylum Chordata; class Mammalia; order Tubulidentata; family Orycteropodidae; genus Orycteropus; species Orycteropus afer. The sequence goes on from NW_006921615.1 coordinate 15,782,372, forward strand.
AGTTCTCTTGCCCAGAGAAGTTTTCAGTCACTTTTCAGGCCTTACCATTCTCTCTCTCTCTCTCTCTTTCTCTTTCTCTTTTCTCTCCTTCTCTCTTACTCCGTCTCTCCCTCTCTTTCTCAGCTGTATTTGATACTGTTGAACATCCTCTTCTTGCCAAAAATACTATTTTCCTTTGGTTTCTGAAACATTACACTCCATGTATTTTGTTTCATTTTTCCTAACTCATCTAGATGCTTGTGTTCAGGAATACATGTAGATTTTTCTGCCTCTGTCTATTCCTTAAATATTAGTGTTAATAACGGTTCCATCTAAGTCATCTTTTTTCATTCCATAGATACTCTCAGAATTCATCAATTCATATAACATCAATAAGCTGATGATTCCTAGTGAACACTTCCAGTTCTCTTATGAGCTTCATGATCATACATCTAAATGCCTACTGGTTCTGGTTGGGCATACCACAAACACCTCAAACTCAATATGTGCAAAATCAAATTCACCTCTTCGTTTCCCCAAACCTGCCTGTTATGGATTACATTGTGTCCCCAAAAATAAATGTTGAAATCCTGACCCCTGTACTTGTGGATGTGACCCTGTTAGAAATAAAGGTTTCTTTTTCCTACATTAATGAGGCCACGGCAGTAGGGTGGGTCTTAAACCTAATCACTTCTGAGTGGTAACTTATAAAAGCAGCAGAACAGACACAGATACACACAGGGAAGAGGCATTTGAAGTTACAAGCAGATGTATCTATAAGCAGCAAAGGAGTACCATAGACAGCTGGCAACCAGTAGAAACTGGGAGAGAAGCCCACAGGAAGAATTGGCATAGTAAGACTCTGATTTGGACTTTTGCCCTCAGAAGTTTGAAAAAGTAAAATTATGTTTGTTAAAGCCACCCACTTGTGCTATATTTTGTTGCCGCAGCAGTAGGTAGCTGAGATACTCTCCTTCCTTTAATATTTCATATCTCAATAAATGGCACTACCAGTCAGCCTACCCAAGCCAGAAACCTGGAAGTCATTCTTGACTTCTCTATGTCAACCTCTTCATCTAGTCAATTATCAGGTTCTGTCTATTCTATCTCCTTATTATTTTTCTAATCTATTCTCTTCTTCCCAAGTCTATCACTCTTAACTCAATGCACCAAAAAAACCAAACCAAACTCACTGCTGTGGAGTTGGATCCAACTCATAGTAACCTCTCCTTGGGTTTCTGAAGTAATATCACTACAGAAGTAGATTGCCCCATCTTCCTTCTGAGGAGTGGCTGGTGGGTTTGAACTGCTAGCCTTCTGGTTAGCAGTCAAATGCCTTGGGCACTATGCTACCAGAGCTCTCTTAACTCAATGCACGCCACCATTATCTCTTAACTAGTTTAGTGCAAGCCTCTTAACTGCATACCTGTGCTTGCTCTCTCTCGATTTCTCTTTCATCTAGCTTACCTCCAATCCTTTTATCACATTGTAGCCAGATTGACCCTTGTAAAATATAATTGTGGTCATGTCACTTCCTTGCTTAAACACTTCATGGGTTTATGCTGCCCTTAGGCATTGGTTCCAAACTTTTCAGCATCTGTGCTCTGATTTTAGGTTCATCTGTAAGCCCCAGGCCTTAGTACACATCATTGCCCCTTCTAGGCACAACTTTTCATTTTCTCTTCACCTGCTGCTCATTCTTTGGGTCTTTTCTTTATGTTACTTCCCCTGAGATTTTCCTGCACCAAATTTCTCTGACCTTCTCATGCCAAATTGGGTTAGATGCCTCTACTACTTGCAACATTATTTCTGTGCCTTCTGCAGCATAAAATGATCACATTTTATTATTATTAGTTAATTTTCTGTCAGGAGCCCTAGTAGCATAGGGGTAAAGCACTCAGCTCTAACTGAAAGGCAATTTGAACCCACCAGCTGTTCCATGGGGGAGATGTGGCAGTCTGCTTCCACACAGCCTTGAAAAGCCTATGAAGCAGTTCTACTATGTCCTATAGGATCACCATGAGTTGGAATTGACTTGACAGCGATGGGTCATTGGTTAATTTCTGTCATTCCCATTAGGCTGTAAGTTCTGCAAGGATATGGCCTGTGTAAAAAGGTACATAGTAGATGCTCAATAACTATTAATTAAATGAATACATGAGTAAGGATTATACATAAAAACAATAACATTTCTTCCTGTTATCCAACAAGATTTAAATTTTCTATTTTAATAGTTCCAAGTGTGAAACGTTTTACAAATCCTGGCATTATTTTACTTTTCATACAATGAGATCACCTTCCTTCTTAAAACATGTTCTGTCCTTCCCCAAAAAACATAGATAGACCAGGAATGATGAGAAAACTTATTCTCATCAAAATGCCTTTAAGAAAAATAAGTGCAATGAAATATTTTAAAACTATATTCTTAATAGAAACCAAGAGCAAAGAAGGTAAAAAGAATTATCAATCACTCATTCAGAACCCATTGCCATCAAGTTGATTTTGACTCATAGCAACCCTATAGAACACAAAGTAGAACTACCCTATACAGTTTCTAAGGCTGTAACCTTTACATGTTGGGAAAAGTAGAGGGTCGGCAAAAAAGGGAAAGACCCTCAACAAGATAGATTGATGCAGTGGCTGCAATGATGGGCTCAAGAATGGCAAGGATTGTGGGGGTAGCACAGGACCAGGTGGTGGTTCATTCCATTGTGCACAGGGTTGCTATGAGTCAAAACTGACTGCACGGTACCAAACAACAGCAACAACAACAACAACAATGTTTACAGAAGCAGATTGCCACATGTTTCTCCTGTAGAGTGGCTGGTGGGTCTGAACTGCCAATCTTTCAGTCAGCAGTTGAGTGCTTTACCACTGTGTAGGTCTCCTTAATCAGGTCACAAGTGAAAGGAAAAACCTAGAAACGTAGAGGAGATAAACCAACACTGAAGGTGTTTTTGTCTTGTGGCCATTTGCCAACCCTGAAAATTGGAACCTATAAGTAATAAAGGACTTTACATGCACAATAAAAAATCATGCAAAAGAATGAGATAGCTATTTTTACAAAAGAGGAAATGCAAATGGCAATAAATATAAGAAAATTAGCTCAATCTTATTAGTAATTGGAGAAATGCAAATTTAAGTGCTATACAACCCTTACACAGGCTACGGTGAGAATGTAGGGCAATGGGATTTTTTGTACTATACCATGGGAGTATATAAATTGGTCATCCACTTTGGAAAGAAGTTTGGCATTATGCAATAAATTTGAGGATATGCATACATTTTCTATGACCCTCCTAGATAATCAATTCCACTCCTAGATTAACATAGATAGATAGTCCCTACAACAATGGTTTGCAAATTTTAGTGTATTTCCCAGTTGCCTAGAGAGCTTGTTAAAATAGATTGCTGGGCTTCATCCTTCAGTTTCTGATTCAGTAGGCCTGGGGTGGGGCCCAGGAATTTGCATGCCTAACTAGTTCCCTGGTGATGCTGATGTTGCTTTTTGGACCCACCTTTTGAGACCATCACCTTAGCGAAATGTGTCCCTATATATTTCTTTATCAAAGGGATAAGAATATTACTAGTAGTATATTTGATAATATTTCCAAGCTGGAAACAACCCAATACTATAGAGCAAGGAAAATGAACAAGCTATTGGTATACAGAAGAACTTGGCTGAATCATAAAAACATAATGTTGAACACAGTAAGTTCATAAAAGAATAATACTGCACAATAAGGCCAGAAACTTGCAAATTGCATTTTGTATCAATGCCTTAGAACTAAGAATATATGTAAATGATAAGAAAGGAAAGGATGCATACATAGGTGCTTATTATTATGTGCCGTTGAGTTGGACCAACTCATAGTGACCCCTCCTTCGGTTTCCGAGGCAGTATCACTACGGAAGTAGATTGCCCCATCTTCCTTCTGAGGAGTGGCTGGTGGGTTTGAACCGCCAGCCTTCTGATTAGCAGTCAAGTGCCTTAGGCACAACACTACAAGAGCTCTTACATAGGTGCTAGAAACTATAAAGAAAAGAAATCAGGATAGAAGTTCCCTTGGAGAAAAGAAATAGTATTGTGATCAGGAAGGAGCAAGCAGGATAGTGGGGCTTTCTGTGAAGTGGTGGCAATTTCTAATGTTTGACTTGTATGGCAGCTAGATCAGAATTTGCTTTGTAATATTTCATTAAACTGGACATTTTTGTTTTAGTACTTTTATGTATGTGTTATATTTTATAATCACCACTTCTCTGTCAGTTTGTTGTACTATGGTGGCTTACATGTTGGTATGATGCTGGAATGAAGCAACGATGTCACTTTTAAGACTAAGATGTGTCTGACCCAAGCCAAGGTATTTTCAATCACCTCATATTCATGAAAATTGGACAATGAATAAGGAAGACCAAAGAAGAATTAATACCTTTGAATTACAGAATTGTGAAAGAATATTAAATAAACCATAGACTGCCCAAAGAATGAACAAATCTGTCTTGGAAGAAGTACAGCCAGGATACTTCTTAGAAGGAAGGAAAGCAAGAGTTCAGTTAACATATTTTGGACATGTTATCAGAAGACACCAGTCCCTAGAGAAGGACATTATGCCTGGTAAAGTTGAGGATCAGTGAAAAAGAAGAAGACCCTCAAAGAGATGGGCTGACACAGTGGCTGCAACAATGGACTTGAGTATAGTAACGATTGTGAGGATGGGACAGTATTTTGTTCTGTTATACATAGGGTTGCTACCAGTCAGAACTTATTCAATGGCACCCAGCAGCAACAACAACATGATGCTTGAAGCTATGCCACTGGTGTTTCAAATACCAGCAGAGTCACTCATGGTAGACAGGTTTTAATGGAGCTTCCAGACTAAAACAGACTTGGAAAAAAAGGCCTGGAAATTTACTTCTGAAAATTAGCCCATGAAAACTCTACAACAGATTATTGTCTGATATAGTGCTGAAAGATGATCACTTCAGGTTGGAAGGCACTCAAAATACACAGTGGCTGCAACAATCACTCAAGCATACAAAGAATCATAAAGATGGTGCTGGACCAGATAACATTTCATTCTGTTAAACATAATGTTGTTGGAGTCATCTGAATGGCAACAAACAGCAGCAACATATTTCATAACAAACTCTACAAACAAATGGAGTTTACAGTCATGAATATTGTACTTTCCTTTTTGGCAAGCATATATTACATACAAAGATACTTAACCCTTCTGAATATACGTGTAAAATTTTGTTAGTGGGAAAGGATAGTGTCAAAGACTTCCTCTCGCAGAATACATTATATGGTGCTATATAATGAGTACAGAGAAAGAGTTTGACTATAAATACACTAGCAGGGGAATATACGTCATACCCCTCCACTTTTAGGAAGTATGAAGCTTAAGAAAAGTTCATTCCTGGGGACTTAGATTGGTCTTGATTATTTGAGGAACAACGCAAAGGAAAAGATGAGCCTATTTGGAAGGGACAGGGGAGTGGTGTCTATTCAAACAAACTAACACAGCCTTGAGGTGATTTAACCTAGATATTTGGCACAGACAAGAAGGAAAGGAAAAAAAGAAAGAGAAGGGTGGAGGGATTATAGGGAAAGAAGGGAAAATGGTAACTGCCAAGCAAAGATCAGAGAGCCAATTCTTCATTCAAACAAGGAAAAGATACAACTTTCCAAGTGTCTGGTCCACCACCCTAGTGAGATCAAACCTACTTTCCCTGAGTAATGTATTCTCAGGGGAAAGGATTGGGGGGAGGAGGGGGAATTATGTATTGCTAACTTCCTGGAAATTTTTGCTTACTGAAACCACTCCCCCAATGTAATTTCCAAAACCAAAAAACCCATTGCCATTGAGTGGATTCTGACAGTGACCTTACAGGACAAAGTAGAACTAACGGTCCCATAGGATTTCCAAGGGAGCTCTGGTTGCATAGTGCCTAAGGCACTTGACTGCTAACCAGAGGGCTGGTGGTTCAAACCCACCAGCCACTCCTCGGAAGGAAGGTTGAGCAATCTACTTCCATAGTGATACCGCCTCAGAAACCCAAGGAGGGGTCGCTGAGTCAGGGCCGACTCGACGGCACATAACAACAACAACAATCTTTGCAAAAGAAGTGCTGGTGGCACAGTGGTTAAGTGCTTAGCTGCTAGCAAAAGGTTGGGGCAAAAAGATGTGGCAGTCTGCTTCCTTAAGTATTTCCAATGGTAAAGACTTAGAGCCTTGGAAACCTGATGTAGCAATTCTACCATATCCTATAGGATTTCTACGAGTCAAAATCATTGATGGCAATGGAGTTGGTTTGGTGTAATCTTTGTGGAAGCAGACTGCCACATCTTTCTCCTGGTGAAGCAGCTATTTAGTTAGAACTGTTGACCTTTTGATTAACAGCCACGTGCTTAACCACTGTGCCAAAGGGGCAGAGAGGCCGCATCTTCTGACCTCCTCTAACTGCACAAGAGGAAGACAGAATCACCATCAGTAGCCCAAGGCCTATTCCTGTGAGGCCAGACATGCTGCCTCCCTCCAGCCTTTCACCAACCCTGACACCAACCTTTCTTCCTGCAGCACTCACCACCTTTCTGCTGTTCGATAAATCACTGCAGTGGCCACACAGAACTCACAGATTATGGGGTTTATTAGGAAAGCACCAGGTTACAATTCAAGTTCAGGAAAAATGCTCAGTCTCTCTCAGCCAACAGTCTCTCACAGTTCCTCTCCCAACAGTACGTGTCCCTCAGTGTCTCTCTCTTAGCAATGCATGCCTCTTGGTGTCTCTTTCTCAGCCCGTGTCCCTTGGTGTCTTGGTGTCTCATTCTCAGCAGCACGTGGCTTTTAAGAGCACATGTCTCTCAACAGCATGTCTTTTTCAGCCAGCAGTCAGAGAGATTTCTGCTTCTAGGAGGCCTCCTTTTGAGCCTGGCACAGTGGCCAAACTAGCCAATCATAACATCAGAATTCTAAGCACCGGAGAGAGAGAGAACTTCCCAGAACATTGCTTTGTGCCACTCTTGACAGAAATACCCCAGGTGGGTAACTTTAACAATCAGGAGTTCCTCAGTTGCTCACAGCAAATTCCACCATGGAGTTCACAAGATTTATGGCTAGAAAGGCCATACCAGGTAATTTACTACACCACATACTGCTCTGCCAGCACTCCTTCAAACCAAAACACCAAACCCACTGCCACTGAATCGATTACAACTCATAGCAACCCCCACTGGATTTCCAAGGCTGTAAATCTTTACAGAAGTAGCTTGCCTCATCTTCTTCCCATGGAAGTAGCTGGTGGTTTTGAACTGCTGACCTTCTGGTTAACAGACAAATGTCTTATGCACCATGTCACCAGAGCTCCTAAGTGCTCCCTGAGTATAACTTGATTACCTTGATTTGCCATAGATAAGGATCAGAGGATGCAGGAGAACTGGCAAAAAACAAAATAAACAAACAAAAAAACCATAGACAAAGACATGTTTAATTTAAAATGAGCCCCCAGAGTCTAAATACAAATACAGCAGGAGTCCTCTTTGACCACAGAGTTCACTGTGTCCTACATTGTTGATGTGTGCATATCACCATCACATACTTAACTGATGAGTTAGAAGGTCTCTGGTGGACAGACCTCTTATCTTGGAACTCCTAACCTAGAGGCTATGTTCTGTATGACCTGTGGTTCAACGGTTAACTCTCAGAGATTTTGTCTTTTGAAATCCCTGCAGAGATTGACTGAGAATGATCTCATGAGTAGTTTCTGCCTTACTAATTATGAGAGCTCTGGTTCCCTCTTCCTCTGTGTTGTCTCCTTCCTTTTTCCTTCCCCCACCCCTTTCTCCTCCTGCTACTCTGACTAACCCAATCGCTCTCTACCTAATGTGGCATTTGGAAGCACAGTGTGTACACCTGCTGCTCACTTATTAACTATCTCATTGTCTAACATTTTGCATTTATGACAATAGAGAAAAATCTACAATCTTACTGTTTTGTGGGTTAATGTCGTATAACTGACAGTAACAAATACTGAGGTGTGAGGTGAGAATAATGCTGGCTGTGATGGTTATGTGCACTTGGCTGGGCCATGATTCTCAGTGGTTTGGCAGTTATGGAATGATGTAATTTGGCAGTTAGATAATGATGTAGTCATCCCTCATTTTGTGATCTGAAGTGGTCATCCTCCATTTTTGCATAATGCTGATTTTTGCATAATGACCTGGTCTTTGGAAACTAACCATGTCAGCAGTAAGGGAGGAGTAGATGTATATTAAATGTACAAAAATAATTTAAAAATCAGTGTTTTTAAACTAGCCTTTTAAGACATAAAATATTAAGAATATATGAAGTTGTAGCTCAGATATATTAACATTATAACTTCTAATTACAGTACTCTTTCAATCAATTATATTCATGTATTCCTTTTAAGAAAAACCTTATAATCTGTTCAAAATAGGTTATTCTGCATCTAATTTTTAACTCAAAGCCTCCCATGCAAGATAATCTTTGCATACTGAAGAAATATAAGTTTGTTGAGATGTTATTTTAAAAAGTTACATTAGGAAAAAGTCTCTTCAGTTCTGAGTAATCAGATACAGCTGTCTCTAAATTAAAAAAATAAATAAATGATTAAAATTATACCAAGTAAACTAAATAGACTCTAGCAAATAACAAAGGAGCTCTGGTGGCACAGTGGTTGATGAATTTGGCAGCTAACCAGAAGGTCAGCAGTTCAAACCCACCAGCTGCTCCACAGAAGGAAAATGGGGCAATCAACTTTCAAAAGATTTACAGCCTTGGAAACTCAGTGGGGGTTGCTATGAGTCAGAACTGACTTGATGGCAGTGAGTTTGATTTGGTTTTGAGCAGAATAAGAGAAAGGGCTGGGTCATTATCTTTAATGTTAAATCCTAACAATTAGATCTGAGTCAATTAGAGCATGAATTTCTTCACCTATGCAAAATGTAAAGAGCCCTGCTGGTAGAATGGTTAAGTGCTCATCTGCTAACTGAGAAGTCAGTGGTTTGAACCCACCAGCTGCTCCATAGGAGAAAAGACATGGCTATCTGCTCCTGTAAAGATCACAGCCTAGAAAACCCTATGAAGCAGTTCTACTCTGTCCTAGAGGGTTGATATGAGTCAGAATCTACTCAATGGCACCTACTAACAAAACAAATACACAAAACAATGTGATAATGCAATAGCTTTTCTACCTTCCACACAAGATTTTTGTGAGAACTAAATGACATTGTAGCATAGTGGCTAAGACACTTGCCTGCTAACCAGATGGCTGGCGGTTCAAACCCACCAGCCACTCCTCGGAAGGAAGGTTGGGCAATCCTACTTCCGTAGTGATACTGCCTCGGAAACCCAAGGAGGGGTCGCTATGAGTCGGGGCCGACTCGACGGCACATAACAACAACAACAACAACAAATGACATTGTATGTAAATAAATTTTAAATAATTTATGCTTATTGTACTGATTATCATTATTAATAGAAAAAATAATGATTAGTTTCATTAATCATGATTTAAATTTTAGTAGACTTATAGCATTCTCAGAAGTAGCTATTTTCTATTCACTTCTCATAAGTGATACCAAAAGTAAAGGACATTTATTTCCTATTACTGAGGCTTGATTTTGGATCGTTTCAACAGGGAGGCTATTGCATTAGAATGGGTTATTTCATTGGTGGGTAAACCTTAGCATATAGTTCATTTTTGTTTTTCATTCATACATTTATCTTAAAAAATATTTATTTAAGCACACTTATGTATGTTAGGCACTGTGGTAAGTGCCAGGGAATTTAAAAGTAAAAAAGATAAATATGGCACCTGCTCTCATGAAATTTACAGTCTAATGAGTATACAGACAATTTAACCAACAATTATAATGGTATTCTCTACTTTTAGCCACGGTCCATCTGAAATCAACAATGATATCACTCATTCCACAGCCTCTTCTGAATCCGACTTGAATTTCAAAACTTGGAGTTCTGAGTACTATGATGCAGAAAGCACAGGATATGGTACAAGCATACCTTGAAGAGAATGAGTAGCAATTTGCTAGGTAAAGTGTTAGGGTTGTAGACAGAAGGATTTTGAGAGGGGAGAACTGCAAATCTGAAGGTCTAGGGATGGAAGTGGGCTTGTTTAGCTTATTTGAGGAATTTTAAGAAATTCCATTTGACTGCAATATTGGGGGAGAAAGGGTTGAGGCCAGACACAAAGCACCTTGTGGATCCTCTTCTCATAAGAGCCACAGGAAAGCCATGAACAGTTTAAAATAGAGAGTGACAGGAGCACCTTGACATTTTAGAAGAAGCACTCTGGCCAAAATGTGAAGACAAGATTAGAGTTGGGGAGCTCTGGTGGTGTAGTGCCTAAGGTATTTGATTGCTAACCAAAAGGCTGGTGATTCAAACCCACCAGCCACTCCTCAGAGGAAGGTTGGGCAATCTACTTCCATGGAGATACCGCCTCAGGAACCCAAGGAGGTGTTGCTATGAGTTGCATCCAACTCAACAGCAGTGAGTTTGGTATTTTTGTTTTGTTTTAAGGCTGGAGAAGGGAAGCCAAGTTTGGAAGAATCTAGTTAAGAGTAAATGGCTGCAGTGGAGGTGGGAAAAAATGTATGGTTAGAATCATTTTTAAAAGATAAAAGAAATAGGATCAAGTGACTGGATATGGGGTAAAGATGAAAAGGGGAATGTGCAGCAAAAAATTAACTTTGCTTAAAGAGAGATTTCACACTCCTGGGAGGTGATTTCTAACCCCTTGAAATATCCTGCCTGATAAGAATATCTCTGTTTACCTGGGGACCTTTGGCAATACCAGATAGTCTATGCTAACAAGATGATTTATGGTGGGGGTTTTGGGCCACGAGGTATGGGCTCTGTAGGGGCTGGAAAGTAAGGTCAGCCAAGAAAGCAGTTATCCACATCAATGTGACCAAGCCTCAATAAAAATTCTGGACACTGAGGTTCGAATGCGCTTCCCTGGTTGTTAATGTTCCATGCATATTATCACACATCGTGACTGGAAGAAATTAATGCTGTCCAGGACTCTAGTGGGAGAGGACAACTAAAAGCTTCATACCTCGAACTCTCCTTTATGCTGGTTTATGTGCTTCTTCCCTTGGCTGATTTTAATCTGTATCCTTTGCTGTCATAGACCATAACCATAACAGCTTTCCATGTGTTCTTTCAGTCATTCTAATAAGTTATTGCACGGAAGGTAGTCTTGGGGATCCCCAAACGTGCAGTTGGTAGCAGAAGTGAAAGTGTTCTTGGGAACTCTCAGACTCTGCAGGTAGTTAAGTATGTGGTCTGAACTGGGTAGGTAGTAATTATCATTTGTAGACTGAGGACCTCAGGAGGAAAGAAGACAGTTCAGGTTAGACATGCTAAGTTTGAAGTCTTCATAAGATATTCTTTTAACAGGAAGCCCAGTAGAGAACTGCACTTAGGATCTGAAGCTTGGGAGAGCTCTGTCCTGGAGACATTATTTAGAACTCATCAGTATAGTGGTCATTAGAGACCTGAGAATGGATGAGAAGCCCATAGAAGATCATGTAGCTTGAGAATGGAAAAGGGCTCAGCACTGGGACTTAAGGGATGCTAATTTGTGAGGGACAGAGGAAACCTAACCCCGAGAAAGACCAAGAAGCAGCAGCCAGGGAGTAGGAGGGAAACTAAGAGCACAGTGTCACTTCCCAGAAGTGACAGCACAGCTTCCCCAACAACCTGAGCCAGTCACCTTGAGATTATTATATGAGGGAGAAATACAGTTCTGTGCTTTTTAAGTAGATATTTTCTGGAGTTATTTTGGTCTTCCAAAGAACAGTTTGTTGCTTGTGCTGATAATGTGTACCTATAGAGGTATTCACAAACTTGGAGATTTGTAAGAATCTAAGGAAATAAAGCAAATTCAAATCCATTTGTCAATATATCCCATCTTTTGGGGTAAAAAATCATTTTAATTTAGATAAGATTATGACAATGAAAAATTATGTGGGTATGGTCAAGATGAGATGAAAACAATTCCACTTAGTGAAACAGCAAAATTAGATAATTTTTTCCCTTTAAATACTCCATTAAACAGTCCATTAAAATACTCTATAATCTGGTTTGTATAATGAAAAGTGGGGGAAAAAGAAAAATATTACCTTAATTTTAGTTCTCTTTATTGATTTTTTTTTCTATTCCCCTTAGACAGTTAAAACACTTGAATATTTCCAAAAAATTCAAAACACTAAATGTAAAATCTGTAATATGAACAGTATGACACCAATAAACTGTGTCAAACCTTTTGTGATTAACTTCTCAGCTTGATTTTCATAGGTTTTTTTTGTTTGTTTGTTTGTTTTAATTAGGGGAACTTTTTAATTAGGGGAACTTGGGAGCTCTGGTAGCATAGTGGCTAAGACACTTGCCTGCTCACCTGAAGGCTGGCGTTTCAAACCCACCAGCCACTCCTCGGAAGGAAGGTTGGGCAATCCTACTTCCGTAGTGATACTGCCTCGGAAACCCAAGGAGGGGTTGCTATGAGTCAGGGCTGACTTGACGGCACATAACAACAACAACAACAGGGGAACTTACCCAGAATTAAATTTTATTGTTATTGTTAGTTGCCATCTACTTGGCTCTGACTCGTGATAACCTTATGTATAACACAATGGAACGTTGCCAAGTACTTCACCATCTTCATGATTGTATATTTGAGTTCACTGTAGCTGATATTGTGTCAATCTGTCTCACTGAGGGTCTTCCTTGTTTTCACTGACCCTCTACTTAACCAAATATGATGTCCTTTTCTAGTGATTGGCCTTTCCTGACGTGTCTGAAGTAAGCAAGTTGAAGTCTCCCCATCCTTGGTTCTGAGGAACATTCTGGTTGTATTTCTTCTAAGACTCGTTCATTCTTTTGGCAATCCGTGGTGAATTCATTAGTCTTCAGAAGCACCACAAACATCAATTCCATTGATTTCTTCTGTCTTCTTTTATCTGTTATTGCAGGATTGTGTATGTAATAGTATTTGTCTTTGTTGCCTTTAATTCTTGTGCTCCTCTTAGTGTCTTCCTTTGCCTTGATCATTTTGTGCTGACCTCCCCCTTGTTGTATATTGCCTTTCCCTGAATCTAAGTTTATATGAGTTTACCCTCCAATTGGTGATTTATCCTCTTTTCCTTCCCAATCCCTGGTAACCTTCAAAGACTGTTTCTTTCTGTGTGTAAACCTTTTCCTGACTTTCTGCAGTAATGGTCTCATACAATATTTGTCCTTTTGTGATTGACTAATTCACTCAGCATGATGTACTCTAGGTTCATCCATGTTATGAGGTGTTTTGCAGATTCATCATTGTTCTTTAATGTTGAATAGTATTCCATTGTATGTGGGTATCATAGCTTGTTTATCCATTCATCTATTGATGGACACTAAGGTGGTTTCCATCTTTTTGCCATTATGAATAATGCTGCATTGAACATGGTGTGCATATATCTGTTCATGTCATGGGTCTTATTTCTCTAAGATAAACCTCTAGTACTGGGACTGCTGGATCATATGGCATTTCTATTTCCAACTTTTAAGGAAGCTTCATAACATCTTCCACAGTAGTCATACCATTTCACAGTTCCACCAGCAGTGTATGAGGGTTTCAGTCTCTCCACACCTCCACCAGCATTTGTTGTTTTCTGTTCTTTTGAACTTTGTTATTAATGTTGGGGAGAGATGATATCTCATTGTTGTTTTGATTTGCACTTTTTTAATGGATTATGATTGCAAGCATTTGTTCAGCAGGTTTTTTTCTTTTTGCTACTGAATGTCTTCTTTGGTGAAGTGTTTATATCCTCTGCTAATTTTTAATTGGATTGTTTGTTTTTTTGTTGTTGAGGTATTGAAGTATTCTATAAATTGTAAAGATTATTTCCTTGTCTGATATGTTGTTGTCAAAAGTTTTTCTTGGTCTGTACGTTCTCTTTTACTCTTTTGATGAAATATTTCACTGTACATAAATATTTAATTTATAGGAGGTCCTCGTCATCTACTTTGTATTCTGTTTTTGGAGCATTTTTAGTTATGTTTGGTAGTATTTTTATGCCATGTATTAAGGCCTCTAATTTGCCCCTATTTTTTCTTTGATGATATTTAGTTTTAGGTTTTATGTTTAGGTCTTGATCCATCTTGAGTTAGTTTTTGTACATGGTGAGAGATATGAATCATGTTTCTTTGTTCTGCAAATGGATAACCAATTTTGCCAGCACCATTTGTTAAAGAGGCTGTCTCTTCCCCATTTAAGGGGTTTTGGCCCTTTGTCAAAGATCAGCTGTCCATAGGTGGATAGATTTAATTCTGGGTTCTGGATTCCATTCCATTGGTTTATCAATGTACCAATATCAGGCTGTTTTGACTACCATGGCTGTGTAGTATGTTTTCAGATCAGGGAGTGTGAGGCCTCCTACTTTGTTCTATTAAGTAGTGCTTGGCTTACCTGTGGTTTCTTTCCTTTCCATAGTTTGTTCATCTCTTTAAAAAAAAAAAAATGATGATGAAATATGGATCAGGATTGCATTATATCTGTTGATTGCTTTGGGTAGTACTGACGTTTTCACAATGTTATGTCTTCTTATCCAGGAGCATGATACGTTCTTCTATTTCTGTAGGTCTCTTTTGGTTTCTTGTAGTAGGGTTTTGCAGTTTTCTTTGTATAGGTCTTTTGTGTTTCTGGTTAGATTTATTCCTAAGTACTTCATCTGTTGGGTGGCTATTGTAAATGGTATTGTTTTCTTGATTTCCTTTTTAGAGTTCTCTTTGTTAGTGTAGAGGAATCCAACTGTTTTTTGTATGTTGATCTTGAACTCTGTCACTGTGCTGGATCCTTCTTTTAGTTTCAGTAGTTTTCTTGTTGAGTTTCTAGCATTTTCTATGTATAGGATCACATCATCTGCAAATAGAGATAGTTTTACTTCTTTGCCATTTTGACGCCTTTTATTTCTCTTTTTTGCCTTATTGCTTTCGCTAGGACTTCCCATACAATATTGAATAGGAAGGTGACAAAAGGAATCCTTGTCAGTTTGCTGTTTGCAAAGGGAATGTTTTCAGTTTCTCTCCATTGAGAATGTTGGTCATTGGTTTTATATATATGCCCTTAATTATGTTGAGGAACTTTTCTTCTATTCCTATTTTGTTGAGTGTTTTTATCAAAAAATGGTATTGGATGTTGTCAAACACTTTTTCTGCATCAATTGATATGATCATGTGGTTCTTTTCCTTTGTTTTGTTTCTGTGGTGGATTGTGTTGATTGTTTTACTAATGTTGAACCACTTTTTCATACCTGGTATGAATCCCACTTAGTCATGATGTATAATAATACTCTTTTTTAGTGGGGTCTTTGCCTGGTTTTGCTATTAGGGTTATGATTGCTTCATAGAATGAGTTCAGGAGTATTCCATCCTTTTCTACGTTCTAGAAAAGTTTAAGTAGTATGTATGTTTTTCCATCCTTTAAGTTTTGTGGGTTTCTTTTTTTTTGTCTTTGTGTCTGAGGAGTGTCTCTTGTAGACAGTATATTGATAGGTCATAGTTTCTTATTTATTCTGCTACTTTCACCTCTTGACCGATGCATTTAATCCATATACATTCAGTGTAGTAATCGATGGGTATGAATTCACTGCTGTCATTTATTTTGTTTTATGTTTTGTTTTATGGTGCTGATGGTTTCTTTGTTCCATAGGTTATTGTTTTAAGTTCATTTTGTTTATGAATTTTCTTACCCTTTGTTGTTGTTGTTTTACTCTTTAGTGAATTGTTATGATTTTCTTCTATTTTAGTCAGAAGGTTTATTAATTTTCTTCGAGGTTACCCTGTAATACATTATTATCTTCCCAAGTTTAAAACAGTCTATTTTATCTTGATATTGTTTTGACTTCTCCTCCATTTGAAAGCTCTGTAACCACACCATGTATGTTTTTGTTCTGTAGTTGTCATAGCTTACAAATTAACGTCTCTGGTTCCCTATTTCCAGGCATGTATGGTATTTTTGATACATCTACATCTGATGTAATTTCCAGGTGATATTTTCATGTGTTTTAATTTCAGCTTGTTGTCTGTCATTGTTGGTTCTCTGTCCAAAGGACTTCCTTGAGCATTTCTTATAAAGTTGTCTGGTTTTTACAAATTCCTTTAATTTATGTTTATCTGGGAATGCCCTAATTTTGCCATCATATTTGAGGGACAATTTTCCTGGATATATAAGTCCTGGTTGGCATTTTTTCTTTCAAGGTTTTACATATGTCATCCCATGGCTTTCTTGTCTGCATGGTTTCTGCCAAGAAAACAGAGCTTATTTTGTTGATTCACCTTTTGTAGGTAACTTTTACTTTTTCCCCAGCTGTTTTCAAGATTCTTCTTTGTCTTTATGTTTGGAGATTTTGATTATATGTCTGGTGATTTTTTGGAGGATCTATCCTATTTGGGGTTTGTTGAGTTTCTTGAAAGTATATCTTCCTATCTTTCATAATATTAGGGAAGTTTTCTTCCAACCAGTCTTTGACAATTTTCTTAGTGCTTTTTTTTTTAATTTATTTTTGGTCTCTTCCTGTTTTGGAATTCTAATCACACATAAGTTATTCCTCTTGATGTGGCCTCACGTAGTTCTTAGACTTTCTTCATTTTTTTGTTGTTCTTTTTTCTATTTGTCTTCAATTTCGCTAATTCTGTCTTCCATTGATTCAGTTCTACTCCTTTGCCATTCCAATACATTATCTATTTCTGAAATATTAGTATTAATCTTCTGGATTTCCATTTGCTGTTTTTGTATGATTTCTAATTTTCCACTGTGATAGTTGAAGATGTGTTAGCTTGGCTGGACTCCAGTTGTGAGTGGTGGTTCCCATGATGGATCACATGACTGCGTCCTAAGCGGCCGGTCAGTCTAGGGGGAGTTTCCCCAGGGGTGTGGCCTACCTGTAATACTATCCCAGGGACAAACTGGAAGAACGGCATTCCGGACTATATACTTCCTGGAGCGAACAGTTCGCTGCTTGCTCTGGAGGTTTTCGGATTTTTTTTCCTTTGTTGGGAACAGTGACCAGCGCACTGCGTGTCAGCTTGATTCTCTCGGCTTTACTGTGCTTACGGGAACCAGACGACTCCGGGCCCCATCTCTCTCCAGAG
>NW_006921615.1:15799762-15808053 GCF_000298275.1 Orycteropus afer afer
ATAAATATATATATATATATATATATATATACTTTGCTGGTTTTTGTGTTTCTCTAGAGAACCCAATCCAACACATCCACTTATTTTGACATTTGTATTGTTTTCCTGGATTCTTCTAGAGTTTTGTCTTTGTTTTCCTTGATTTTGTCTATAATATCCTTGGTGTTGTCTTCATTCTTCTTGATCTCTTTCTTAATTTGCTGAAGTGACTGAAGCGTACTTCTTTTGAATTCCTGATCAGGTAGTTCCAATAGAATTTCTTCTTCTGGAAGATTTTCTGGCCCTATTTTGTTCACTTGCTTGAGCCATCTTGTCCTTTTTTTGTATAGATTTGAAGTTCTGTTGTCTCTGAGATATTGTGGTGTTACTGCATAAGTTTGTTGACTATATATTGGTTTGCTTCAATCTGATTTTTTGTTTTGTTTTAATATATCCAGGCAATAGGGCAAGCATGCTACTCTGATCACTACTTCAGCAACACATGGGTGTTCACCACATGTCTCTGGGTAAATGTTATAGTGGTCAGAGTGTTGGCATGAATCTCTGATTGCTGGTCATGTCAGGCTGAGCTGGTATTGGTTGCCATCTGCCATTGATCCAGTGGTGCTGGACTGGGTGGTGGCTTGCCCAGTAGGTGGGGCAGCAGTTGTGGTGGTATGGCTGGATAGGGTTGCTGGCTCTCCACTGCTGAGGGAAAAGCGAATGAGAAGAGGAAGAAAAAAGAAAGAGGGGAGGAAGAGGAAAGAACTAACAAGAAAAAAAAAATTAAGAAAAAAAAGTGGCACAGTAGTGACCCAAGTGCTAGCCACCAAACACAGCTTCAGTGGGAATGCGGCTCTCACTTCCTCTGTCAAGGGGTGGGTTCAAGCCGACTGATCAGAGATGATGGGGGGCAGGTCACCTACTCTGTGGGATCATGCACAACTACTTTTGGAGTGGCAGGAGTAGGTACTGGTAACTGGAGATGGAAAGGGCAGGGCTCCTATCTGCAGAATCAGAAAAAAAGGGGCTGGGAGAAAGGGGATAAAAAAGAAAAGACAAAAGGCAGGGAGAAGAGGGAAGAACTATGAAGAAAAAAAATAAAGAGTAAAAAAAGGAAAAAAAAAAAAAAAAAAAAGAGGCACAGTATTGGCATAAACATTACCCACCTAACATGGTTGTAGTGGAAATGCAGTGCTGCTCCACAAGAGTTTGCACTGATAATTGTGGAGGGGTGGAGGTGGGTGCTGCTGACATCAGAGGCAGCAGGGAGTTGGGTGTCTGCTCCACAGGATCTAAAAGACAAAGGGAAAGAGAGGAAAGAAAATATAAGGGAAAAAACAAAGAGGAGGAAGAGAAGAATTCTATAAAAAAAGAAAAAGTAGCATAGTACTGGTGTAGGTACTGGCTGCAAAACCATGGCTATGGAGACAGTGCAGCACTTGCTCCATGAGAGCATGCTCTACTGACTGGGGATCACAGGGGGCTGGTGCTGCTTCAGGGGAGGAAGCAGGGGCAGGGCACCATTCTGCAGGATCTAAAAAAAAGGGGGGGTGTGGAGAGGAAGAAATAAAAGAAAAAAGAAGAGGGGAAGAGGGAAGAACTAAGAGAAAAAAATAGCATAGCACTGGCAGGTGCAGGGTAGTTTAGCTGCCAGGCGAGTGGACATGGGGGAGCAAACCTCTAGTCACTGGGAGGTTTGTGGGGAAGAGGAAGAATCATCTTTCTGGTTGCCAATCAGCAATGTGGATGCTGATGTAGTCCTGGGCAAGCAGAGTCAGTTAGCTGGTTCCTACCCCAATTGGAACACTGCTTGTGACAATTCAAAATGGTTGTGCTGTGCTAGGCCTTTTGGCAATTCTCCACTTCATATTCCTCCTCGTTTGTTGTTTTTGTTCAGTTTCTTCTTCTAACAGGTGTTTTATCTACTTCTTTATCCTTTCCTTTGAAGTCTAGGTTCTAGGATTGTCATCCATGATTTGTTTCTTTTGTTTCTTGGGTCTTTGTTGTGGAGAGTCTGGATAGTGTATCTGACTAGTCCAGCATCTTGGCCACCATCCTAATAGCTAATTTTTTAGAAGCAGATCACCAAGCCTTTCTTCTAAAGAGCTTCTAGGCGGACTCAAACTTCCAACCTTTCAGTTAGCAACTGAGTATGTTTAGACTTTTATACCACCTAAGGACTCCAGAGCAAGAAGCAGCAGGTTTCAAACATGTTCTCACACATGCTTCGGACAGGAGCAATAGCCAATATTGTGATTTGTTTGTTTTAAAGTTCTGACTGTTGTTCACAATGTCCTAGTACCAACTTTAGGTAGAAAAAAAAAAAACCTCTTCAATCATATGATGTAGTTTGTTCCTCAGAATCAGAGAAAATCATGTCTGGTAGGCAGGAGAATGGGAAAATGTGAAAACTGCAGTGACCTCACCCTTATCCTGTAGGGACTCACATTTCTGATTCTGAGTTGTGGGATTCTTATTTCCATCCTGCATCAGTTTCACGAATGCCAAGTTTGAGCACTCTTCCAACTGCACCTAACCATCTATTGATGAAAGACTGGGTTCACAGCTGCCCTCTGCATGCCCCCAATTCATGAATATAACCTGTAGGTATAAGTAGATCAACAGTATCCCATTTTCCATCCTGGAGGCTTTCTTCCACTGGGGAGATAAGGAAATGGCCTTCTCCCTCCTTATCTGTAGATTATAAGATGTACAAGACACTGTGCTGGCTGCTCTGGGGCATTAAAAGATATAAAGAAGGCCCCTGCCATCAAAGAGTTTATAATCTTGTGAGACATTTACAAACCATGCAATTTAACAATTATTGAGCTTCTTCTTGTACCAAGCTTTATGCTAGGTGCTGAGAAGAAAAGAGTCCTCTTCTCTGGAGCTTTGCCTTATAGATAAATCATAAAATAGGTAAATGGATAACTTTTCAAAGAAAATATTTATTCAAGCCAAACAGAAGTCTAAGGCTTGGTCCAACATGAGCAAAACTGATATCATACTTGGACAAAATTTTTATTGAATAAAAAGCTCAGAATTCTATAGCTGTTCTTATCAACAAGTCAACAAAATCAATGCACATTGGATGGGCACATTTCCAAGATGAGAGTCAATAGATAAAGTTTCTGTGGGGGTGGGGGTGAAATCAAGTCAGCACCCACAGACCAAATTCTCTCTCAGCTTTCTGCTTTGCCATCCAGTATCTCTAAGAGAGTAACTGTGGAGAGGAAGGAAAACCTGAAGTGGTGCTTTGATATTCTTCAAAGTAGGTAGAAAAGATTACATGTAATACAAATCACGTACAAGAATGAGAAATATGTCTCAGCTAAGCTTTTTTTTTTTTTTTTCCTTTCTAACTTTACTTTGCTGCCACAACTTTCCCATCTATTTTTCCAAGTATTTAATAAAATCTTTTGAGAAACAAGCAGGTCAAAGACTTGAGGAAACATATGCCAATACCACTTAGCACATTTCCCTCCCTGACATTCACTTCTAACCCAGCCATCTGCTGCTCTGTCAGCCTGAGAATTTATAGCCTCTTGCTTTCTCCTCCTTACAAGCCTCACTTTTAGTGCTGTGAAACCCAGCTTTGTCTTCTTTCCTGTTCTGAAGGAACAACAGGATAGAGTACCATTTCCCTCTAATCCAGATGTTATGTCACAGTTACTCTTAATCTTGAAAAAATTCTGAGCTATAGCTGATCAATAATTTACCACATACTCAGCCTCTGTAAAACAAAACAAATTTCTTGACTTCTCTTTTTAAGTGACCCTCTCAGATGGACTTCATAATCATAATTTAGTAAAGAAGCATATAGTAAGCCATTTATATTCAGTCCCATTTTAAAAAGCTGGCTTTTATTCACAATTTGGGAAATAATACTGACTTAGAAAGTCACAGAACTAAGAACAAGGCATAGAAACACTCACAACAAAAATGTAATCAGATCTATTCATTCTCATCTAACTGGAAGGCTTCCAACTCTAAGAAGGAAATCATCTCCTTCAATTAAGGAGTGACCCAAGAACCACAAGTCTGTGGTTCTTTGTAGAAAAACTTTCTGGAACTCAATTTTTTCCATTCACATCACAAACCAGCTGGTGGATTCAATACCCTTGACACTGAGTCTGGCTAGTTCAAACCTGCAGGCAAATGTACTTCTATGGTGGGGATGGGCAGTTTGCCTTTCCTCTGCTGGAATCCTAAGAGGCCAAGTCCCAGACAGTTCTCACTCCATCCATTTTGCATCATGTGATCGATCAAAAGGAACCTTCCTAAGTAGCACCCCTCCTCCCACTCTGCCTATGTCCATGCCACTTCCATCCTCCCTCTAAGACTAAGTTCAAAGACACCAGAAGCAATAGTTCCCTAACCACTTGGAAAAACGTTGGCAAACAGCCTAAGTCTAGGCTGAACTCAATAAATTTACAGAACTTTCTAGTGTTTGGGGTTTTCAATCAACAGGTCTCCCCTTGCAAGTGAGGAAGACAAACCAGAACTCTATACTTAACCATTGAAGTGTTAATGGTGAACACAGCCAGGAGCGCATGTAAGGTGATCCCAAATCATTTCAACAGAGCCCTATTATTGCAGCCGAGGGGTAGGACGGACGCCTGGGTCCTACTGGTGTTATCCTGGGCTGGGGGAGGATAAGCGAAGCAGGTGCAGAAGCAGATAGGGTGTCTACCACCCCCCCGTCAGTCGGTCGGTCGCAGAAGCTCAACCTGGGCAAACAAAGGTGCACCAGGTGGTGGCCTCGCTTTCTGTTCAGAAGCATAGCTGCAGAGGCCACTGCTTATCCCACCGCCACTGGGACAGCCTGGGCCGTTAGAGGGGCGGAAGAGCTGTGGACAAAGGGAAACCCAGCGCAGCTGTACAGAGGACCCCTGGGGGAGGGGGTGGGGAGAGGGAACAGAGCCTGCCAGAGGATCTCAGGGTTGGCTGGCTCGGGAAATCTTCCCCTTCCCATCCCACCTGCGCCAGAGACAGCTGTGCAGGAGGGAGAGTCCCTCGAGTGAGTCGAGTCTGAGAGCGTAGACAAGCCTGTGGACTGGGAGGCGGGGGTGGGGACTGTCAAGAAGGTGGGATTGGATGTGGCACCTGGGTAGCAAGAACCCAAAAACCTGTACACAGAAAGCAGGGACCCAAATTTTTTAAGAAACACGTCTCAGCTTGGGATATCCTTCTTCAGCTCTCACCTATTAAGACAGAAGGTGAAGTGACCAGATGATCACACAGGTGGTGTTAGGGTACCCAGAGAAAGGTGAAGGGGTGTATGTTGGAAAGGCAGGGACCCCAGGATGGAGAGGGCCCACCTTAATGAGTACAGATTGATCCAGCCTTCTTATAAACAATTTGCTGACACTCGATTGCATTAAAAACTTTAGTAATATCCCTTCCTACTTTGGGAATATACACTAAGCAAAAATGGCCATTATTAAAAAACCTAGTAATTATGATATATTTAAAGAACTTAATCTAAATGACCAACTAGAGAAGGACAGTTAAATTATTGCAAGTTAGATTGTGAACTATTGAAAGATATAAAAATGTTTTCACATGATTTTTAGTGACATGGGGAAGTAAATGGAAAAAAGCACACTTCTGGTATACAAAGCATGATGCCAATTTTGAACTTAGAAAGTTGGAAGAAAATGTAAGACAAGTCTCCCAATATTCTATAGTCTATGGTTTACAGCAACTTTTCTATTAAATTCTGTGTTTTCTGAATTCCAAAAACCAAATAAATTACATTTATAATCGGAAAACAATGTTCCTGCTTTTTAGCAAAATGACATTACATTTATTAACTAAGGAAATTTGACATTCATTATCTTGTTTATATACTCAGGGTACAGTATAGACCAAGAAGATGGGTGGGACCACAGGACAGCATGACCTTCTGCTAGTTGGGAATGCTATCTCAGCCTTGATATCTTTCTTGGTCAAATAATGTTTATAATAGTACACATAGGTATTTTTTTAAAAAAAAACCAACATTATGGTATATTTATATGTAACAAAACATTTGCCATTTCAACATTCTTCACATTTATAATTCAGTGACATTAATTGTGTGTGTGTGGCTTTTTTTTTTTTTTTTTTTTTGAGGGTTAAATGATATAGCAGATGTAGAGTGACTTACTAAATGTTTGGCACAGTAATTGTTCATTATTGTTCTGCGGACTCTCAAGCACATGAAAGCTGGGAGAGAAAGCCTTTCTCAGCATTTTACTCTCCCTCTGAACTGTGAGTCGTAATCACTGTGCTGAGATACTTGGCTGGATAAAGCCCTCTCATAATTCAAAGTATTGTTCTATATTTAATCAAAATGAAATGATGTGTCCTGAGGGAAACTCAAGCCATTTCCCTTCTTTGACCCGTGCTTTTATTCTCCTGCCTTGGTGTGGTTTGCAATCCATATTTTTAGCTTCTTTTCTCTTTATACAGAAATTCCCATAGAGATTGTGTATTGTTATTATTCAAGTAATGTTTAAGGAGGAAATTAGAGGAATAAGGGAAGTAAAGGGAATAACTTTGCATGAATCCTGTTATGAACTTTTCAGTGGAGCTAGGAAAATAGCTGTCAAAACTGTGAAGTATGGAGAGTATTGTTGCCCACCAATGCCTTCTGGAGACTGCTGAGTTCACACAAACAGCCTGTCTTTACCTTTATGTCCCAAGCACATGCCTCTAGCCAAGATCACTGCAGAATCCTCTTCAATGCCACTAAATACGTCGACTATATATTTGTGCAAAGCTTTTTGCTGAGTTTTATGGAAGATTAACAAAACAAAAACCAGAGCTTGTGAGTCAGAAGAGTTTCTCCAGCATATCTTAAAGATATAAAGTGCATGTAAGCATAGCAAAGAAAGATAAGAATAACATTGGAAAAGGGGGAAAAAGACATGTTATGGACATAACCCACTGCCATCAAGTGGATTCCAACTCATAGCAACCTGCTAAAGGGGCAGGGAGGCCATATCTTCTGACCTCCTCTAACCACAGAAGAGGAAGACAGAATCACCATCAATAGCCCAAGGTCTTTTATTGTGAGGCCAGACATGCTGCCTCCTCCAGCCCTTTCATCAACCCTAACGGTAACAGTTCTTCCTGTAGCACCCACCACCTCTCTGCTAAGTTTGATAATTTGCTACAGTGGCCACTCTGAACTCACAGATTATGGGGTTTATTAGGGAAGCACCAAGCTACAATTCAAGTTCAGGAACAATGCTCAATCTCTCTTAGCCCACCACCTCTCAGCCAACAGTCTCTCTCAGACTCTCTCCCAGCAGTGCATGTCTCTCCATGTCTGTCAGCAATGTGTGTCTCTTGGCGTCTCTTTCTCAGCAGTGTGCGTCTCTCAGAAGCATGTTTCTCTCAACAGCACATCTTTCTCAGCCAGCAGTCAGAGAGACTTCTTCTGTCTCTAGGAGGCCTCCTTTTGAGCCTGGCAGAGTGGCCAAACTAACCAATCATTACATTAGAATTCTAAGCACCTGAGAGAGAGCAAACTTCCTAGAACATTGCTTTATGCCACTCTCAACAGAAATACCCCAGATGGATAACTTTAACAACCAAGAGCTCCTTAGTTGCTCACAGTAAATTCCAACATGGAGTTTAGAAAGACTTATGGCTAGAAAAGCCTTACCAGGTAACTTACTACCCTGCACAACCCCTATAGGGTTTCCAAGGCTGCAAATCTTTACGGAAGCAGACTGCCTCATCTTTCTCCAGCAGAGTGGCTGATGGCTTTGAGCCTCTGACATTTTTAGTTAATAGCCTTTAGCCACAGCACCCCCAGAGCTCATTTCTTAAGGGTGTAAGAAAGGGAAAAAAGCCACAGAAAGCTAGAAAATGAAAATAACACATTGAGTTTTAGGTTTTTTTAAAGTTTTTGAAAGTACTCTCTAAACTAATTACTCCATTTGGTAACTATACAAACTTGTGATTTAGGTCAAGCAGGAATAGGTATCTCCATTGTCCTCATCTTGGAAATGTAGAGAGATTAAACAAATGGATCAAAGCTACACACACGCTCACATACTTGAAAAATGCCTCTAAAATTGTGATGTGGAGCCAGGTGTGTCAACTTCTACTCTGCTTCTTTCCCACTACAACAAGGAGCCAACTTGGAAGACAAAAGATAAAAGAGATTTTGAAAGTCCTTTTGACTGTGCATGATCCTGTATAGGTTTTATAAGTCTATGGCCACTCCTCGGAAGGAAGGTTGGGCAATCCTACTTCCGTAGTGATACTGCCTCGGAAACCCAAGGAGGGGTCGCTATGAGTCAGGGCTGACT
>NW_006921615.1:15808153-15809316 GCF_000298275.1 Orycteropus afer afer
AAAAAAAA
Organism: Orycteropus afer afer; assembly: GCF_000298275.1. NCBI lineage: Eukaryota > Metazoa > Chordata > Mammalia > Tubulidentata > Orycteropodidae > Orycteropus > Orycteropus afer. Next base: position 15,808,162 of record NW_006921615.1, read on the forward strand.
AAAAAAAGACCAGTTGCATTGATTCCAACTCATGCTGATCCCATGTGTATCAGAGTATAATATACTCCATAGGGTATTCAACAGCTGATTTTTCGGAAACATTTATTTCAAGGATGCTCTGGGTGGACTTGAAGCTTTAATCTTTTGCTTAGCAGCCCAGCAAATTAATGTTTTCAACACAAATATTAATTGGGACTGCAACAAAGGAAACACAATAATTTATAAATGTTAACTTATAAACCGAAGCTTCCTATATTGGATCTGCTTTATATTAACTACTCTCAATATTCCCAGGGTTTGCTCTAACAGCCCCAGATTAGCAATTTCATTATGCATGTATTCATATATTTACTCAACATATATTTACTGGGTTCCTAATACATGCCAGACATTGTGCTATGTGCTAGCCATATAATGAGGAAACAAGACAGATTGACTTCGCATTCTTATATAGTGGGATTGGGAGCAGCAGAGTCATAATGCTCACAGGACGGTGGGTATTAGGGAGCTCTTCCTAAGCCAGTTTCACTTGCATCACTGTTGTTGTTGTTGTTATGTGCCGGTGAGTCGGACTCGACTCACAGCGACCCCTCCTTGGGTTTCTGAGGCAGTATCACTATGGAAGTGGATTGCCCCATCTTCCTTCCGAGGAGTGGCTGGTGGGTTTGAACCACTAGACTTCTGGTTAGCAGTCAAGTGCCTTGGGCACTACACTACCAGCACTCCTATTGCTCCTCTTTAAAAAACAAAACAAAACAAAAAAACCTCACTGCCATCGAGTCAATTACAACTCATAGCAACTCCCTTTTAGGTTTCCAAGGTGGTAAATCTTTACAGAAGTAGATTGCCCAGCTTCTTTCTGCAGAGTAGCTGGTGGGTTTGAACTGCCAATCTTTTGGTTAGCCATCAAATGACTTCGGCACTACGCCACCAGAGCTCCTTAAGACCTCACAAATTCTGAATTTTCCACCATGCTTCTCAAGGACTCTGTTGCCTCCTACCTAATTTCTTGTTGTTGTTATGTGCTGTGGAGTCAGACCTAACTCATAGCGACCCCTCCTGGGGTTTCCAAGGTGGTATCACTATGGAAGTAGATTGCCCAACCTTCCTTCCTGGGAGTGGCTGGTGGGTTTGAATTGCCAGCCTTCTGGTTAG
>NW_006921615.1:15809661-15810500 GCF_000298275.1 Orycteropus afer afer
TATTGTGACTCCTAGCAACCTCATGTGACAGAATAGAACTGCCCCATAGGGTTTTCTTGGCTATAATCTTTACAGAAGCAGATCTTCAGATTTTTCTCCCTTGGAACCACTGGGTAGATTCAAACCACCAATCTTTCAGTTAATAGCCAAGTGCTTAATTATTGCACCATCAGGGCTCCTCTAACAGGTGGTATCCCTCCTAATTTCAGCTCTAGATTCAGGAGTTGCCTTACGTGTCCATCTTTAAACTCTCCTGGTATGTGATTCTAAGAAAATAAACCCCATCCCCCTGCCATGCCCTAAAAGTTGTCCTATTAAGGAGTCTAGCCCAAGTACCCAAAAGTTGTTTTCTTGTCCTGTATCTGCCAAGTCCCAGATGGGTGCTACATGCTAATATTTTCCTGCATTTCTTCATTTTGTCTATCAGTAGAGATACAGTGAAAATATAGAAGGGATAGGGACAAATAGGAAGTTGGAAGCTTTTGTGATGTGAAGCTTATATTTCCAAAGTTAAATGCTGTCCTGTACATTTGCAACGTTGATCCCTTCAGTGGAAACTTCCAGAAGTAGCAAAAAATGAGACCATCTGGCAGACAAAGGTCATAGAGATAACAAACTGTTTCCTTCTCGCCTGTCCCTGCTAAGATGTCCAGTATTAACCTAGCTATGCATGGCCAAGAGTTGGGGTGAGAGATTGAGCCACAACTTGAGGAACCTAAGATGAATCTTTTTGATATTCATAGATAAATAGTTGTTGTTGTTGTTGTTGTTTGCCGTCGAGTCGGCCCCGACTCATAGCGACCCCTCCTTGGGTTTCCGAGGCAGTATCACTACGGAAG
>NW_006921615.1:15832990-15836393 GCF_000298275.1 Orycteropus afer afer
ATTGTTCTCCCACTCTATCCAGGATCTCCTACAGAGATCCCCCTCCAAGTGGTTGACAGTTATAGTGTAGGCCCTTTTTTGCTGCTCTTTCTCTAATTGTTGGAAATGTCAGGTTAAGGTATCAAGTTTAGCTCTTCCTTGTTTTTTGATGTATGCATCTATTAATATAAATTGCCCTCTGATCACTGCTTTTGCTGTGTCCCAACGATTTGGATATGTTGTATTTTCATTCTGGTTTGATTCAAAGAATTTTTTTATTTCATTGTTTATTTCTTCTGTTACCCAGTACTTTTTGAGGAGGATGTTTTTTAGTTTCCATGCATTTGCTCTTTTTCCATTGGTCTTCCTAGTGTTGATTTTTAATTTTATAACATTGTGATCTGAGAAGATGCTTTGTAGTATTTCAGTGTTTTAAAATTTATTGAGGCTTGCTTTGTGGCCTAACATATGATCTATCCTGGAGAATGTTCCATGTATGCTGGAAAAGAATGTATATGTTGCTGTTGTTGGGTAAGGTGCTCTGTAGATGTCTATAAGGTCAAGTTGGTTGATTATATTGTTTAGTTCTGCATCTTTGCTGAGTTTCTTTCCATTTGTTCTATCTCTTATTGAAAGTGGTGTATTAAAGTCTCCTACTATTACTGTGGGGGAGCTCTGGTAACATAGTGCCTAAGGCAGTTGACTGCTAACCAGAGGGCTGGCAGTTCAAACCCACCAGACACTCCTCGGAAGAAAGATGGGGCAGTCTACTTCCGTAGTGATACTGCCTCAGAAACCCAAGAAGGGGTTGCTATGAGTTGGGTCTGACTCGACAGCACATAACAACAACACCAACTATTACTGCGGAGTATTCTGTTTGTCTTTTCAATTCTGTTAATGTCTGCTTTATGTATTTCGAGGTTCTTTCATTGGGTCCATAGATATTTATTATGGCTATGTCCTCTTGTTCAAGAGATCCTTTTATCATTATACAATGTCCTTCCTTGTCTATTATGGTCATTTTTGTCTTAAAGTCAATTTTATCAGGAATTAATATTGCCACTGTTGCCCCTTTTTGGTTGTCATTTGCTTGATAATCCTTTTTGAACCTTTGATTTTTAGTCTATTTTTTGTCTTTGTGTCTACGGTGAGTCTTTTGTACACAGCATATTGATGGGTCATGTTTTCCTACCCAGGCAGCAACTCTCTATCTCTTGGGTGGTGCACTTAATCCATTGGCATTCAGTATAATTATCAACAAGTATAAATTTATTGATGTCCTTTTGTTATGTGTTTTTACGTGGCTTTGCTGATTTCTTTGTTCCATGTAATTTTCTGTGCTGAGCTCATATTTTTTATGAATTACATTATCATCTCCTTCATTGCTATTATTTTAGTATTTGCTAAATATTTGTGCTTGTCTTCTTTTTTATTTTGATGGGAAGGTTTATTATTTTTCTTTGAGGTTCCCATGATTTATTATTTTCTTCCAAGTTTAAAACAGTCTGTTCTATCTCACAATTGTCTTTACTTCTTCACCATTTAGAAGTTCTGTAAGCACAGGATTTATTCCCTCTTTTTGTTTTGGAATTGTCCTCATTTGCCAATTGATGTTTATGGTTCCCTGTTTGTAGTCTTTCTTGTAAGCTTATTTTATTTTGGATACTTCTATACCTGGGTTGGTTTCTGGGTTATGTCATCATGCATTCTAATCATCAGTTGTTGTTTGCTGCTGTTGGTTCTCTGTCCAAAGGACTCCTTTTAGTAGTCTTGTAAGGTTGGTCTGGTTTTATAAATTCCCCTAATTTCTGTTTATCTGGAAATGTCCTAATTTTGCCCTCATATTTGAGGGACGGTTCAAACCCACCAGCCACTCCTTGGAAGGAAGGTTGAGCAATCTACTTCCATAGTGATACCGGCTCGAAAATCCAAGAAGGGATCGCTATGAATCAGATCCGACTCAACAGCAGTGAGTTTGTTTTTTTGTTTTTATAATTCTTGGTTGGAAATTTTTTCTTTCAGGGTTTTATATATATCATCCCATTGTTTACTCGCCTGCATAATATCTGCCAAGAAATCAGAGTTTAGTCTTATTGGTTGCCCTTTGTAGGTAACTTTTCATTTTTCCCATGCTGTTTTCAGGATTCTTCTTTGTCTTTGGTTTTGGTGAGTATTATTATAATATGTCTTGGTGATTTCTTTTGGAGTCTATCCTGTTTGGAGTTGAACTTCTTCACTGGGTATGTTCTGCATGGTTTCTGCTGAGAAATCAAAGTTTAGTCTTATTGTTTGTCCTTTGTAAGTAACTTTTCATTTTTCCCATGCTGCTTTCAGGATTCTTTCTTAGTCTTTGGTTTTGATGAGTTTGATTATGTTATATCTTGGTGATTTTGTTTTGGAGTCTATCTTGTTTGGGGTTCATTGAACTTCTTGAATAAATATATTCTCATTATTAGGGAAATTCTCTTCCAACAAATCTTTGACAATTTTCTCTGTGGGTTTATCTGTTTTTTGTTCTGGAATTCCATTACATGTAGGTTATTCTTGATGATATTTCACATGGATCTTTGGCTTTCTTAATTTTGTTTTGATCTTTTGTCACATCATTGATCCCTTAATAAAGTAGTATTGAGATATTTGTCTTCAATTTCATTAATTCTATCTTCTGTTGATTCAGTTTTGCTCTCTTGCCCATTCAATGTGTTATTTCTGAAATCTTAATATTAATCTTCTATATTTCTATTTGTTGCTTTTATATCATTTTTATTTTTTGTATATTTTGTCAATTTGTTCTCGTATTGTTTTCCTAAAATGTTCTAGAGTTTTGTCTGTCTTTTCCTCAATTTAGTTAGTGTTTTCCTTGATCTGTCTCTCAATCCATTGAAGTTACCCAAATATAATTCTTTTTAATTCCTTAACAGGGAGTTCCGATGCTGCTGCTTCTTCAGGGATGTTTTCTGGGCTTGTTTCCTGGACCCTTGTTTCTACTACTTTATCTTGCTTCCTCATGTAGACTTTGATGGTCTCTTGTCTCTAAGATGTTGTTGTGTTATTGTATTTATGTTTAATTTGTGGTTGTATGTTGGTGTGATTTTCCCACTTTTTTTTCCCCTTTAATTTGCTTTGGTATATCTGTGTAAGCAGGGTACTATGCTCTTCTGTTCACCAGTTTTTAGCACTTAGGCATTCACTACCTGTGTCCTGGTGAGTGTAACAGACAGTGAGAGTGTATGCACAGATCTCTGTTAGCTGTTTGTAAGGAGCAGTTGAGGGTGATTTGAGCTGGTATGGGTGGCCAGTGGTGGAAAAGCAAGTGGTGGAAAAGCAAGTGGTGGCCCTCACTCACTGAGTGCATGAAGTGCAGGTATGATAGGGTTGCATAGGAACGGTTGGTGTCTACTACTCATTTAAACCAAAAAAAAAA
>NW_006921615.1:15836543-15877611 GCF_000298275.1 Orycteropus afer afer
TTCAATATATATTTTAAAAGAATAAAAGAAAGATAATGAGTAAAGGAAAATGAAAAAGCTACAACCTGGGAGAGGAGGAATGAGAGAAAAGGACAAGAGTAAAAGAATACCAAAACCCAAACTCACTACCATCTAATCATTTCCAACTCATAGCAACCCCCATTGGGGTTTCCAAATCTGTAAATCTTTACAGAAGTAGATTGCCCTGTCTTCCTTCTCCGGAGTGGCTGGTGGGTTTGAACCACTGACCTTCCAGTTAGTAGCCAAGTGCCTTATCACTACACCATCAGAGTTCCTTACAGTAAAAGAATAATAAATAAAAAATATGAAAACTGCAAAAGGGAAAACAAAGGATGGGAAGAACCAAAAGAAAGAAAGAAAAGAAAAAAAAAAGGAACCAGGAAAAGGAAAGAGAAAGAAAGAAAACAAAACAAGAACCAGGGATGGCAAAGAGAAAACAAAACAAAACAAAAAAAGAACAAAAGGAGGAAGATAAAAAGAATAATTTAAAAACAAACAAAAAACTGTGGGTCACAGGGCACAGCACCCAGGCTCTGCCAGGGCACAGACTGGGATGGAATTCCTGCTGTTCAAGAAGGTGGGTGGAGTAGGGGCATGGCCACACCTCTGTTCACCAAGACGGTATAGGGTATAAGAATAACAAGAAGAATATCTTACCTTTCTAGTCATCATGCTCCAGTGTGGTTGCCTGTGCTGTCCTTGGCAAGCAGAGTCTATTCTCAGGTCACTGTCCAAGTAACAATGACACTTGCATGTATTCATAATGGCCACACCTGCCACTTGCAAATATTCAAAATGCCTATGTCTCAGGACAGCCGCTGGAAGTCCACAGATCTGTTTTCTTCTTTGCTGTTTTCCTTTGTGGTTGTCAGGCATCAATGCAGTCCTTGCCCATGCAGTCCTTAATGAGTAGAGTTGAATCTTAGGTTACTACCAGGAAATATTCAAAATGTCTGTACCCTCAGGACAACCACAGCCTACAGCTCCATTTGTCTCCTTACTCACTGCTTTCAATTCAGGTTCTTCTATTAGTTGGTATTTAATCCACTTCTTTATCCTTACCTTCAAAGCTCAGGGTTCCAGCATCATGTTCTGTATCAGTTTCCACTGATTTTTCATTCTTTTGTTGCAGAGGGTCTGTGTAGCTTGTTTGCCTATTCTTCCATCTTCCCAGAATTCTTCTCCCTAAGGTTTTCATTAGCTGATTTTTTTGCCACATTTGGCTGGACTGGAACCTCTAACTTCTAATCTTTGTAAGCAATTGAGAGCATTAACTGTTTGCCCTGTTGTTTTTGTTATCTGTCTTTGAGTTGCCCCTCCCTTCCACTTATGGCAATCCCATACATAGCAGAATGAAATTGTGATCCATAGGGTTTTCATTGACTTATTTTTGGAAGTATATCATCAGACTTCTCTTCTGAGGTGCCTCTGGGTTGACTTCAACCTTTTGGTTAGCAGATGAATGTATTAGCCTTTTGCACCACCTAGGGTATATATCATTGCTGATGTCAGATGAATCTTGGCTGAAATCAAAGAATACCAGAAAGATGTTAACTTATGTTTTATTGACTATGCAAAAGCATTAGATTGTGCGGATCATAGAAAATTATGGATAACATTGAGAAGAATGGGAATTCTAGAACACTTGATTGTACTCCTGAGGAACCTGTGCATAGACCAGGAGGCTGTCATTTGAACAGAACAAGGGGATACTGCATGGTTTAAAATCAAGAAGGGAGTGTGTCAGGATTGTATCCTTTCACCATACTTATTCAATCTGTATGCTGAGCAAATAATCTGAGAAGCTGGATTATATGAAGAAGAACGTGGCATCAGGATTAGAGGAAGACTCATTAATAACCTGCCATATGCAGATGACACAACTTTGCTTGCTGTAAGTGAGGATGACTTGAAGCACTTACTGATGAAGATTAAAGACTACAGTCTGCAGTATGGATTACATCTCAACATAAAGAAAACAAAATTCCTCACAACTGGACCAATAAATAGCATCACGTTAATGGAGAGAAGAATGAGGTTGTCAAGGACTTCATATTACTTGGTTCTACAATCAACACCAATGGAAGCAGCAATCAAGACATCAGATGACGTACTGCATTGGACTAATCTGCTACAAAAGACCTCTTTCGAGTGATGAAGAGCAAAGATGTCTCCTTGAAGACTAAGGTGTGCCTAACCCGAGTCGTGGTATTTTCAATTACTTCTTAGCATGTGAAAGCTGGACAATGAATAAGGAAGGAGTTGATGCTTTTGAGTTGTGGTGTTGGCAAAGAATGCTAAGGGTACCATGGACTGCTAAAAGAACTAACGAATCTATCCTGGAAGAAGTGTAGCCAGAGTGCTCCTTGGAAGGAGGAATGGCCAAACTTCGTCTCACCTACTTTGGTCATATTGTCTAAAGAGGCCAGTCACTGGAGAAGGATATCATTCTTGGTAAAGTGGAGGGTCAATGAAAATGGGGAAGGCCCTCAAAGAGATGGATTGACATAATGGCTGCAACGATGGGCTCAGGTATAGCAAGGATTGTGAGGAGGTACAGGACTTGTCAGTGTTGTACATAGGGTTGTTATGAGTTGGAGATGACTTAATGGCATCTAATAACAACAGGGAATCTGACAAGGTGTATAAAAATCAAAAACAAAACCCATTGTCATAGAGTTGATTCCCACTCTTAGTCACCTCATAGGACACAGAGAACTGTTCCATAGGGTTTCCACGGCTGTAATCTTTACAGCAACAACATGCCTCATATTTCTACCATGGAATGGCTGGTGGGTTTGAATCATCAACCTTGCGGTTAGTAGCCGAGTGCTTAAGTAGTCTATGCCAGAAGGGCTCCTTGACAAGAGGGGTGTGTGTGCGTGTAGATGTAAAGAATGCATTTGGAACAAACTGGAACATGGAGAAAGAGTGACCTGATCTACCAGGTGGGGTAGAGGGGAAGCAGTTTGAGGACCTCACCCTGGTCAGGAGTCTTTGGCAACAACAAAAGTTGCTTCTTCTAGGCAGCTTTGAGGAGTCAGAGCACAGAAGGAGGAAAATGTCATGAGGTAAGGGAACTGTACCATGAGCAAATATAAGACACTTCTCTTGGGATTTCCAGAATTAGTGAGGGAGGAATTTAGAGGGTGGGACTGTTCCTGTTTTTGTGATCTTGCTTTACACTTGGCCAGTTGGGTTGGAGGAAACCACTGGCTGCATAGAAAACAGGTTTCCCTTTCCTGGAAATTTGAGTAGCAAACCACAAAGAGCATGAGTGAAAAGAAATCAATATTTTAATCAAATAAGTTATAAACCAATGTGATTCTTAACTCAGTTAATGATATAAAAGCTGTCACGATCTTTCATGTAAGTAACTACATGTTAGGACATTCATATTCATTTAACATCACTTGAGGGAGAAAGGAGAATAGAATTCTTGCTTAGTTAAAACTAAATTTGGTCACGCATAACAGTAAAACCACAAGATAATAGTGATTAAGGCAAGGTAGAAGTTTACTTCTCTGTCACATGACTCTGTAGGTGGCCAATACAGAGCTTGTAAGGTGGTGGTTAGGGACCCATGCTCCTATCATTCCATTCTGACATTTTCACTGTATGCATGTCTTTCATTTTCAAGGCCACTTCATGGACCAAAATTGCTGCCGGAGCTCCAGCTATCACATCCTCAAAGAAGGAGAAAGTGGTTCAGTGGAACAGAGCTTCAAGCTTGTTCAAAATGGTTCAGTAATTGCCATCATAAACAACTGTACCTCTGCTGAAAGTTGGTGTCCAAATGTACCACTTTGAAGGTGTGTTGCTCTCCCTAGTCCTGCCAACAATGTTGTTCTCTAAAAGTCCCCCATAGCCTTTTCCCCTGAATGTGTCAGGAGCCTGATGCAAGAGACTGGATTTTTGGCAGGACTCTGGAGAGCAACATATATTCAAAGAGGTACAGTCAGACTCCATCTTTGAATGGGGTACAGTTGTTTTGTTTCCTATTTGGGTCAAAATACCACGGGCAACAGATTTGTTTGCTATGCAGTGCATAGGTGACTTTTGTTTACAATGGCTGTTTCAAAGTCCTACAACAGAAATGCAAGAGGAATTCCTCCCAGCAGAGTCTATGTCCTTCAAGAAAATTTTCTGAAAATCCCATCTAACGTTTGCACTTACATGTCATTGACCACAGCCTAGTCATATGACCACTTCACACTGCAAGGGGGCTGGGAAATCTCATGTTTAGTGCCCAACTAGAAATAAAAGTTTAGTGCCTAGGAAGAGAAAAGTGGATGGTGTCTTAGTTATATAGTGCTACTATAACAAATAACTTAAGTGGGTGGCTTTAACAAACAGAAATTTATTTTCTCACAGTTTAGGAGGCTGAAAGTCTGAATTCAGGGTGTCGGCTCTAGGGGAATGCCTTCTATCTCTTTTGGCTCTGGGCAAATGTCTTTGTTCATTTCACATCTGCTTAGGGTAAGCCCTAAATGTACCTAGAGTTTGTGTTTATTTTGGTTCCTTGGAGATTTTCTTGGGGTGTAGCGTTTATCTCCCCCCATCTCTGCTTACTTGTCATAGTCTGCTCTTTAAATATCTCAAAGGTGATTGGTTTAAAAAACACCCTACATACACCATCTTAATATAACAAAGAAGACCTGTTACCAAGTGGGCTTATAACCATAGGTATAAAAAACAAACCAATTTCACTGCCATTAAATCGATTCCAACTCATAGAACCCCCATTGGGTTTCCAAGGTGGTAAATCTTTACAGAAGTAGATTCCTCCATCTTCCTGCTGAGGAGTGTCTGGTGGATTTGAACTGCCAGCCTTCTAGTTAGCAGTCAAATGCCTTAGGCTCCATATCACCAGAGCTTCTTAACCATAGGTATAGGGGTTACGATTTACAACACCTGTTTTTTGGGGGCATAGTGCAATCCATAAACATATTCAGTAACAACTGTCAGTCTCTATCACAAAGTCTTCTTTTCTCTTCATCCTTCTGCCTTCAGAGTCTAGGCCTATTGTGCTTCTTTTGGACTTCCAAATTCCATCTCACTCACCTTGCCCTGCCTTACAGTGCCTCTACTTCCTAATTCCTCCTCTACATTGGTCCTCCCATTGAAGCCACATTCCCTCAATAGAGCACACTCAGATTTGCATGGGGGTTTAAGAAAAACTTCTAGGGCATACACCATGTGCCAAGTGATATGCTAAGTACCTTAATAAACCATTTTCTCAGGCATATGGTCAACATATTATGTAGACTACATACAACTCATGAAATATATTACTCTGGAAAGACTGTGTCTTATTCATCTTTTTTCTTAGCAAATTGTGCCACTAAAAAGGGCAGGATGTCAGGAATGTTTGCACATGTCCTTCTTTTTCTCTCCCCTCACCTTTTCTCCTCTTGAAAAACAGAGAACAGAACTGCATTGGGGTTAACTAAAAATTTCAGCTATCCAATCTGGCCTTCATATTTTAATTGAGGCATTGTAGTACAGCAGTTCCCAGAGCCCACGGCAAAATTGCAAAGATACAAAGTTAGTATTTCTTTTCCTTGGGGGTTGCATCTGTTGCTTCTCTTTTCTGACTCAGTGCACATTCACTCAGAGGACTTACTAATTGGTATATTGTGCAGTGGAGACATTTGCCAGTACACCTTCCCTTTCTCTCCAAAGCTCCTTGTGTCTGGACCCCTGTGAAATTTAAAGGTAAGAGACTGGAGATGCCAACTTAGCAAAAAAGAAGGTGTATCCAAAGATATTTGAAATAGTGCCATAAGTAGGGTTTATGGACTAAGGCCTTTCTGCTTTTCCTCTCCTTGAGAGACCAATCTGATTGTTAGAAGTAGAAATCCAATTCTACTTGGACTAATACCTTGACAACATTTCCCTGCTTTAAGCTATTCAAGCTTCAGGCAAAATATGGTTGCTGACACTTTTTCCCTAACTTCTCTAAAATAACATCTTTCTGTGAATAAGTAAATTATTTTGGCTGCTTTTTCAAAAGTTTGAATCCTCCACAAGAATAATTAGTAGTAATTATTTGGTAGGTCCTAAGCAACAACAGGGAGCTCTGGTGGTGTAGTGCCTAAGACATTTGACTGCTAACCAGAAGGCTGGCGGTTCAAACCCACCAGGCATTCCTCAGAAGGAAGATTTGGCGATCTACTTCCATAGTGATACTGCCTTGGAAACCCAAGGAGGGGTCACTATGAGTTGGATCTGACTTGATGGCTGTACGTTTGGTTTTTGGTTTTGGTAAGCAATAGCAGTACATAACTAAGAGAGAGAAGAATATATTTTGAAAAGAAAAAGAGCAAAAGAAAAGAAATGGACAGGCAATTTTCCAGAAATCTGTAGATTCAGCTCAGGGTTTTTGCTAAGGGGTCTTTAGATTAAGCCCTTTCCAAAAAGAAAATGGAGAAGTATGATGTCCTTTAACTTGTGTTGCTGAGAGCACACATTATAGGAATTGATTACACTTTAAATGATCTATATACTAATTATAATTTTTAGGTTATTTTCTATCATTATTAGAATAAAGTGAATAAAGAGGACTAAGGCCCCAGGAAAGAGTTTGCTTGGCCCACAGATAAAGGTCTTTTATAGCCAGAATGCTACTTAAAAATGACCTATTCTATTCACCACCTTTTATTATTATTATTATTATTGTGATTTGGGTGAAGATTTACAGAGCAAATTCATTTTCCATATAGCAGTTTACATATACTTTGTCTCATGACATTGACCACAGTTTACCACAATGCAACAGCTCCCCTCCCACTTCCTCCCCATAGTTACCTCTTCCCAGTGTCCATCCCTCCATGGACTCCTGCCCCCTAAGCTGTCTCCCTGTGCATAGGCAGCCCTTCTTTCTCAATGATTGTTCACTCCAAGGAATGTATCTACCTCAGGTAAATGTTCAACTCATATGCCTGTCTTCTGTTTGGCTGGAAACCACAGGTGTGGGTTCAATTCCAGACCTGAAGGGCAGCTAGGGGCCATAGTCTCAGTGGTTCCACCAGGCTCTATCAGACCAGCAAACCTGGTCTCCCCCCTGCCCTTTTTTTTCCTCCAAATGATTTTGAGTTTTGTTCCACATTGCTTTCCCTCTCTATCAAGTATCTGCTACACACATCCCCCTTCCAAGTGGATGACAGTGGTAGCCGGGCACCATCTAGTTCTTCTGGTCTCATAGTTATTCACCACCACCTGAGTTATTCACCTCATACAAACTGAGTAGAAGACCATTCTTTTCAGAAAAAGTTTCTGTTAGATGTCTCTCTGAATGTTAGCTCCCACTTCCACACCACTCCAACCCATCCTCCACCCTTATCCCCTACCTACTGTCAAGTGATTCTGGTGTATAATGACCCCATGGGGACTCCATGTGTTTCAGGGTTGACCTGCACTCTGCAGGGTTTTTGATGGCTTTGTAGATCACCAGCCCTTTATTCTGAGGTGACTCTGGATGGATTCAAACTACCAATATTTTGGTTAGTAGATGAGTACTTAATTGTTTGTGCCACTCAGGAATTCCATCTCCAACCTACCTTCAAAAGCAAAACAAAACAAACACAAACTCTAGATATATTTAGGGCTTACCCTAAGCAGATGTAAAATGAAGCAGTTATCTACCTAGGTCCCACAATTCTAGGGCCCCTCTGACACAAAGTAAATTTTCCCTTCCCTTACCAAGAAAACCAAACTCACTGCCATTGAGTCGGAACGGACTCATGGTGACCCCTTTTGGGTTTCCGAGGTGATATCACTATGGAAGTAGATTGACCCCCCAATCTTCCTTGTGAGGAGTGGCTGGTGGGTTTGAACTGCCTGCCTTCTTGTTAGCAGTCAAATGCTTTAGGCACCACACCACCAGAGCTCCTATAGGAAGAGAATTATTGGCATAGTGGAACAAACAGCATTGAGGAATCCAAGTTCTAACATCAGCAAGTTACCTATGGTCTTAAACTTAGAGTCTACTTAAAAAAAAAAAAAAAAAAAAAGATAAGAAATTGGAGCAGATGATCATTCAGGTCCTTTTTAGCTCTGAGATTCTGATTCTACTCCCTCAGATCTGAAATTCTGCAATTAGAATGCTACATCTTTGACATAAGTTTTCTTGACTTTGCCTCCAGCTTAAAAGCAAATGCCCATGATGCATCAAGCCGATTCCAAACATAGCAGCCCTTTTAGGACAGAGTAGAACTACCCCATAGAGTTTCCAGGGCTGTAAATCTTTAAGTAAGCAGATATCTCATCTTTCTCCCACAGAGCACCTGGTGGGTTCAAACTGTTAACAGCCTAATGTTTAACCACTATGCCACCAGACTTACTTATACCCATGATAAGGCCAGAATATTCATGCATCCTTTGTAGCTTACATGTCGGTGAGAATTATTTTTAGAATTGTGGTAAGGCTATGAAAACCTTAATTTCAACCTTATCCCTGATGCTATAGGTAACATTGCCAAGATGGCTGTTTTTTAAAAACATGTAGGATTCTACTTCAAACCATTGCTTGATGGTTTGCACAGTACTCTACAGCCTAATTACTTCAGAAATGGTGACGTATAATTACCAACTATTTCATGTTTTTGCTGATTTTAGTCTTGGTTCCTGTGTACTTTGATTTCAAAGTAATCTTTTGAAGATTAATCTTTTCCACTGAATTACAGTTAGGAAACAAGATCACAGCACTGGCAGCCAAAGTAGCAGCTGTGTTTTATGAGTTTTTTTTTTTTTTTTTAAGTGTCACAAGTTGCTATATATTGTACTTTCTAATGGAAAAATCTCCACATTTGAGCTCTTATATTTTCTTGAAACTTCTCTTAGGAACTAGCCATCTGAATTTTTCTGTGGTCCTCTCAAGTTTCAAAATAGTGATACTTAGAAGGTATTTTGCAGCGTTTCCCTCATCCAAGAGCTGGCAGATCTGAGAATCTTGTGCTGTTAGGTCAGACAGGATCTTTGGCCATTGGCCAATAGATATTTACTGTTTGCCTTTTTGACTCAGAGCCCTGCAAACTCTCATAGTGTGGCTAGTTCATTGGTTTTCTGTGTTTCTGCCCCATTGACTACGTACATGCTTAGCCTTGTTTAGTAAAGCCTTGGACTCTGCTATTTTTCAGTTTCTTTGTTAAATAAGACAAATCTGTTGAGTATAATTCAGCCCAAGAAACAAAAATACTAATCCTAGAACAGGATGTCTGAAAAGGATGTCTTGCTTCTCTTGCAGCATGATATAGAAAACTATGCACTGGCTTTGGAATGAAATTTAACTCATTTACTTGCTCTAGGTAGCTTTGGGCAAAACACATTACCTTTTTGAACCTCAGTTTCCTCATTTGTAAAATGAGAATACAAATATTTACCTTGCTGATGTATTGCAGAGTTTAGGATAATACATGTCTGAAGTACAAAAAACATAACATTTAAAAAATCATCCTTCTATTATCAAATACTTTATTTTTTTTTGGTGCCTCATCATTGTAAATAATATTAGGCTAAACTATCTTGTGGCAGAAAGGTTCTTCAATCCAAAAGTACCAGGGTCACCTTAGGGCCTGTTGGCTCTGGGCCACTCAGGAGTACACTTTCTGCAGTAACCAGCAATGGATCTTTATTTTCTTTACAGTGTGCAGCGATGGAGGAGAGGGAATGGTAAACAAACAAAAAATATGTTGCCATGGAGTTTATGTCAACTTAGTGGGGGATGGGCACAAATGATTTATACTCAACTACTGTTGTTGTTGTTGTTGTTATGTGCCCTTGAGTCAGACCCGACTCATAGCGACCCTTCTTGGGTTTCTGAGGCAGTATCACCACAGAAGTAGATTGCCCAACCTTCCTTCTGAGGAATGGCTGGTGGTTTTGAATCGCCAGGCTTCTGGTTAGCAGTCAAATTCCATAGACCCTATGCTACTCAACTACTAAGGTACCAAAAAGAATTGTCAACATTCAACCATTTCAGGAGGTAGCATATGATAAAGAACCAATGGTACAGAAAGAAATCCAAGCTGCACTGAAGACATTGGGGTAAAACAAGGCTCCAGGAATTGATAGAACACCAATTGAGGTGTTTCAGCAAACGGATGCTATGCTGAAAGTGCTTATTCATCTATGCCAAAAAATTTGGAAGACACCTAGCTGGCCAATTGACTGGAAGAGATTTTGATATTTATGTCCATTCCAAAGGAAAGTAATCTAGCAGAATGTGGAAGTTATTGAACAATATCATGAATATCACATTCAAGTAAAATTTTGCTAAAGATAATTCAACAAAGGTTGCAGCAGTACATCAATAGGCAACTGCCAGAAATGCAAGCTGGATTCAGAAGAGGAAGTGGGATAAGGGGTATCATTGCTAACGTGAGTTAGATCTCAGCTGAAAGCAAAAAATACCAGAAAGATGTTCACCCGTGTTTTGTTGACTGTGTAAAGACATTTGACTGTGTGGATTATAACAAGTTATGGATAACATTGTGAAGAATGGAAATTCCAGAGCACTTAATTATGCTCAGTAGGAAACTATACACAGACCAAGAGACTGTTGTTAGAACAGAACAAAAGAATACTGTGTGGGTTAAATCAGGAAAGGTGTGTATCACAGTTACATCCTTTCATCACTCTTATTCAGTCTGTATGCTGAAGAAATAATCTGAGAAGCTGGGTGATATGAAGAAGAATACTGCATCAGGATTGGAGGCTGACTCATTTAACAACCTGTGATATGCAGATGATACAACCTTGCTTGCTCACTGTGAAGATGACTTGAAATACTGGTGAAGATCAGAGACTACAGCCTTCAGTATGGATTATACCTCAACATAAAGAAAACAAAAATCCTCACAATTGGACCAATAAGCAACACCATGATATACAGAGAAAAGATTGATGTCAAAGATTTCATTTTATTTGGACCCACAATCAATGCCCATGGAAGCAGCAGTCAGGAAATCAAACATATCGCTTGGGTAAATCTGCTGCAAATGACCTCTTTAAAGTATTAAAAAGCCAAGATGTCACTTTGAAGACTAAGGTGCACTTCACCCATTCCATAATATTTTCAATCACCTCATATACATATGAAAGTTGGACAGTGAATAAGGAAGACCAAAGAAGTGGTGCCTTTGAATTATAGTATTGGCAAAGAATATTGAATGTATTCAGGACTACTGGAGGAATGAACAAATTTGTCTTGCAAGAAGTACAACCACAATGCTCCTTACAAGTGAGGATGATGAGACTTCATCTTATGTACTTTGGATATGCTATCTGAAGAGACCAGTCCCAGGAGAAGGACAGTATGCTTGGTAAAGTAGAGGCTCAACAAAAAAGAGGAAGACCCTCAACTAAATGGATTGACACAGTGGCAATAACAATGGGTTCAAACATGGCAACAATGGTGAGGATGGTGTAGTACTTTGTTCTGCTGTACCTAGGGTCACCATGAGTCAGAGCCTACCCAAGGGCACCTGACAACAACAACACTAAGGCTCCCAACCAAAAGGTCAGAAGTTTAAACCCATCAGCTGCTACACAGGAGAAAGATGTGGCCATTGTCTTCTGAAAGATTAATAGCCTTGGAAACCCTTTGGGGCAGTTCTAATCTGTCCTGTAGGATCACTATGAGTCAGAATAGTGGGTTTGGTTTGGTTTGGACTATCGTAAATGAGCCTGGTGATGTAATGGTTAATCGTTCAATTGCTAAACAAAAGGTTGACAGTTTGAACCCAGCAAGTGTGCAGGAGAAAAGACCTGGCAATCTGCTCCCATAAAGAATACAGCCTAGAAAACCCCATGAGACAGTTCTCCTCTATCACGTGGAATTGTTATGAATCAAAATCAACTCAACAGCATTCTAACAACAACACTAATCTAAAGGTTAGCAGTTCAGACCCACCCAGTGCCTCTATGGAAAAAAAGGCCTGGTGATCTGCTTCCATAAAGATTATAGCCAAGAAATCCCTATGGAACAGTTCTGTAACACACGGGGTCCAGGATGGTAAGCATGTTGTTGGTAAATTTGTTACAGGGACAGATCAGCACACCTTTCTCCTGCAGGGCACTTGTTGGATTAGAACTACCAATTTTTGGTTAACAGCGCAGTGCTTAAGTGTTGCACCTCTAGGGTTCCTTATGGTAAACATACTAGAGGATAAACTCAGTTACATTAAAGGCATAAAATTATGTAGTCTTTTTAAGGAACAAGACCCCTCATATCATGACTTTTGTTCAGTGGCTAGGGTTGACATACAACTGATCTTTGCTCTTGATGTTCTCCATCTTTATGGAAGCAAATTACCACATATTTCTCCCACAGAGAGGCTGATAGGTTCAAACAACCAACCCTTCACTTAGCAGCCAAGTGCTTTAATGATTGGACCTCAAGTTTCCTTGATTAAGAGGATGGTGGGCTAGGAATATATATATGTGTGAGGTTACATGTGTATGTGTGTGTGTGTGTGTGTGAGAGAGAGAGAGAGAGAGAGAGAGAGAGAGAGAGAGAATATGAAATTCTTATTTTTTCAGAGTGGAAAATCAATTAATAAAGTGAAATATGAAAAACCAGAAAGTAGCAGTACAAGCATCTTAATAGAAATCTGAAATTCATTCCAAAAAACAGCTAAAATGAGTTGAAAGTAGTTGCTTCTGTGGAGTAGGAGACTCTAAATTATGTGCATATGTAACTTTAAAAATATTTTAATGAAAGGAGAAAAAGCAGCCAAGGGGAAAATAATAATTACACCATTTCTTGAGTAAATGTTCTTTACAAAAAATAAACAAAGACTCTCTTTAAAAATTAAGTTGCATTTTAATTACATGATATGAATTTGTTTCCCTTGTGGGAAAAAAAAAAATTACTCTCAATAGAAAAAGATACTCCTAGTCTTATAAAAGGAGCTCTGGTAGTGTAGTACCTAAGGCACTTAACTGCTAACTAGAAGGCTGGCGGTTCAAACCCACCAGCCACTCCTCGGAAGGAAGGTTGGGCAATCTACTTCCACAGTGATACTGCCTCGGAAACCCAAGGAGGAGTCTCTATGTGTCGAGTCAGACTCGATGGCACATAACAACAACAACAGTCCTATTAAAAAAAAAAAGTTTAATAAACTATAAGAAAAATCTGTTGCCATCAAGCCAATTCCAACTCATAATAACCTTATAGGACAGAGTGGAACTGCCTTGGGGTTCCCAAGGCATAATATTTGCCAACCTTTGGTTAGCAGCCAAGCACTTAACCACTGTACCACCAGACCTCCTTTAATAAGCTATGGTCATCCCTAATACTAACTTGTTTCTACTTGTGTGTTGGTGAGTCAATTCCTACTCACAGTGACCCTGTAGGACAGAGTAGACGGCCCCATAGGGTTTCCAAAGCTGAAATCTTTATGGAAGCAGGTCACTAGGTCTTTTCTCCTATGGAGCAGTTGGTGGGGTCCCACCATCTACTACGAGCTTTTGTTGAGCAGCCAAGTGCAATTATGCCAGCAGGGCTCCTTTTAATTTTTGCTAAACCCAAAACCAAACCAAACTCACTGTCATTGAGTTGAATCCAACCCATAGCAACCCCTCTTTGGGTTTCTGAGAAAGTAAATCTTTACAGAAGTAGATTGCCCAATCTTCCTTCTGTGGAGTGGCTGGTGGGTTTGAACCACCAGCCTTCTGGTTAGCAGTCAAATGCCTTAGGTACTATGACAAGTGGAAAACTGTAGCAATTGTACCAGAGTAGGATACAGATTGATAATGTTTATTAAACACTGAATGTAAGCACAATTCTAAGTACCTTGAGTGAATTAACTCATCACATCTCACAACAATTTCATGAGTTAGATATTATCGTCATCTCAGTGATAGAGATGGGGGAAAAGTAAAGCACAAAGTAACTTGTCCTTTGTTAGATAGTAAGTGGTACAGTCAGCTGCTAGAGATGCTATTTGAAGCCAGGTGGCTCTGTTCCAGTGTCCACACTCTTTTCACCAAAATCAAGATACCACTCAAATAGAGGGGGAGAGAATCAAATATCAAATGATTAAAACTAAGAATATGCACTAAAAATATCCAGTGACTTTAAAGGCATATTATTTAAAGAGGAGCTCCGTATTTTTGAATCTGCCCTTTTCAGACGGTCTCAAACTTTGTTGTTTATCAGGATCATATACAAAGCCTATGAAAAAATTCCCAGTCTCTCTGATTCAGTAGATCTAAGGTGGGGTGCAAGAATCAGCTTGTTTTGATACTCTCCTTAAATGATTCTATGAGCACATTTAAAGAAATATTCTAAATGAGATTTGTATATGAGATTGTAACACAAATATTTTTAAGGACCAGGTATGCAGTACATGTGCAAATAGAGGAAACAGAAAACCAAAATGAAGAGTAGACCCAAGGTAAATTGAAATTCATACAAACCAAAAACTAAATAATTACTGTGATAGACAAACAAAACAGATTTGCTGGCTGTAATTAGCTCAAGGGATGGATTAGTTGAGAGGGTGGGATATGGAAGGAGAAAAAGGGCAAGAAGGCAAACTGTGAAGGCTAGTTATTCTAGAACAATGATCCCACAAGGTTGAGATTATTCCTCGCTATTACTTGTAAATTCTGCCCCTTGCATGGTACCTGATGGTGCTGGACCTGGAGGTTTTTATTTTCTTCAGATGTTGAATAGTTTTCATTTGGATGCCGCCTTGATCACAGAAAGGAGTTCTGGTGATGCAGTGGTTAAGGTATTTGCCTGCAAACCAAAACGTTGCTGGTTTGAACTTAGCAGCCGCTCTGAGAAAGAAAGATGAGGTGGTCCACTTCCATAAAGATTTATGGCCTTGGAAACCCAATGAAGGTTGCTATGAGTCAGAATCAACATGATGGCAGTGAGGTTTGGTTTTGATCTTGGCAAATGTTGAGGGAAGCATTATAAGACCAATTTATAATGCTGCAAACTTGAATACATCTTTCATATTCTCTGCAAGGAAAATCTCCTTTTACTCACATAAAAACCAGGAGTTTGGCAGGTTCATCTTCTGTGCTTTCCTGAAAGAAAAATTTCTCTTTTTAAAATCAACTTTATTGAGATACAATTTACAAACAGTAAGGTGCATCAAATTAAATTGCATTTGATTTGCATGTGTACAACCATTACTTAGGTCAAGATATAGATAATGGGACATTTGCATCATCCCTAAAATTTCCCTTGTGTACCATCTCAGACATTTGCTACCCATGGCCTCAGGCACCCACTGGTTATTTTGTTCCAATAGATTCAAAACAAAAACTCACTGCCATTGAATTGATTCCAACTTATAGCAACCCCCATTGGGTTTCTAAGGCTATAAATCTTTACAGTACTAGACTGTCCCATCTTTCTTCTGTGGAGTAGCTGGTGGGTTTGAACCACCAACTTTTTGGTTAGCAGCTAAATGCCTTAACCATTCCACCACTAGAGCTCCTGTTACTATAGATTAGATTTGTGTTTTCTAGAGTTTCATAACAACGTACATAGTATGTACTCTTTTATGCCTGATTTCTTTCTAATGCATTTGTGTTTCATCCATGTTGCTGTGTGTATCTATGGTTTGTTTATTTTGTTATTGAGTGGAGGCATTAACCAATGGTGGAATTCCATGTGAGAGACCTGAGTTTGATTCCCAGCCAAAGAACCTCAAATGTAGCTACCACCCATCTGTCACTGGAGACTTGCATGCTGTTATGATGTTGAACAGATTTCAGTAGAACTTCCAGACTAAGCCTAGGAATAAAGGCGTGGTGATCTACTTCTGGAATCAGCCAATGAAAACCCTAGGGATCACAACAGTCAGACCCCCAAGCAATCATGGGCATGGTGCAGGACTGGGCAGCATTTTATTTCTTGGTGTGTGGGGTCTCATGAGGCAGGGGCTGACTCAGTGACAGCCAACAACAACAGCAACAGGTATTCCATTGTATAAATATACTACAATTTATGTAAGATAATTTTTTTAGCAAAAGTTGGGACAGTTGAATTTTTTTCCCCTCAAGTCTCTTGATTATAAGCTCTCCCTCTCCATCAGGCAAACTCTCTCCATGGTCTGTTATCAAAAAGGGAACAAGGGACTGACAGTGGAATGAGATTCTTCTGGGTAACCCAGCTTGTTGCTTGGCAACCAACAGAATAACTGTATTAGTTTAGTGGATTCTGAACAAAAAGGTAATCATCTTTTATCCCCCGATAGATAGGAGACAATGTTATTCCAAGTGAAGTGGAGAAAAAAAAATAAAAACCATGAAAGTGGAAAGACAACACATCTGGTAAATAAAGACATAATGATAGCTCCTATACTCACACCTCTAAGTCTGATCAAGTGTCTTTTAAAACCGAGGAATCCCCATTTATATTAAATGCCATAGTGGGAAGGTACCTGGTGTGCAGAATCTTTTAAAAGACACAAATAAGTGATGCCAGAAGTAATGAATAATTCATGACTTAAAGAGAAATACATTAACCTTTGTCGTTAGGTACCTTCGAGTTGGTTCTGACTCATGGTGACCTTGTGTACAACAGAACCTTCATTAGCATTAATACTAGCAAAGAATCAATCTGAGATGAATGGGAAATTTTGTCTCATATGTATGACCTCTTCCAAATAGCAAAAAAGAATTCTGTTAGACATTATCTTTCCACTCATATGTTGACTAACTGTTTTCATGGTAAATATGATTGGCTTCTGTTTGTTCACCTGATTCCTTAATCTCAAAAAGAATGGCATCCATTTTGCAGGCAATGCTGCTGATAGAAGGTTTTTTTTTTTTGTTTTTTTTAAATTTCCTCAGGAGTTTTGCCAACTTGATGCCACCACTTCCTTCTCATTATCTGCCCTCCGTCATCACTAACACTGGGCAGAAATAGCTGTGCTAAGAATCACGGATTTAATGAGCAGAATATCCCCCAGCCATTTAATGCAAAGTGTTTAATAATCAATAAGAGATCGGTTTCACTCAGTTTTACAGGATTGAGTGGGAGACAAAAACCCTTCACCATCACTTTTCAGCTATTCCTGGAGTTGTTCTCTACTTCCTGCTTGACGACAGATTTCTTGGTTTAAATCATACCCCAAGGGAATGGATATGAAGGTGTGGTTGTGCAGTTGTCTGTCAGTGCCTGGGTATCTGGTAAAAGACAGCTTTGCAGTTCCATTTATTTTAGGGGTGAAGCTGACTGCCAAATAATTGGGTTTGTACCCCCACCCACAGCCCCTCTCTTGGAATTGTAAGAAACAGTTCTCTCTATAAACATGCTTAATTGTTGCCTGGAAAAGAAAGGAAGTAAGGGGACAAATCTTTCAGAGCTGCTATCTTTTTGTTTTTAGTCTAATTAAAAATGTTCTGGTCTTTTCTGGTGTTCTGAACTGAGAGCACACCGCGGCAGATAAACAGGAAGACAGGCTTGGTAACAGCGCTTGCAAAACCAAAACACATCCTGGGGCCTCACATCATTAATGAAAATCTTACTGCTACACAGTTCTAGCAAATACAGCTGCTACTGTAGAACGGAGAAGTAATAACTTCTGAGTTACAAAGTGCCCACAGTGTTTAACTCCCTGCTTGTGACATTTTGTGGTTTCTGCTCAAGGTAGATGTCTCCTTTCAAAGAATAGAGCTAATAGAAAATAGGGCTTTGCATGTTAATACTCTCCCATTCATAACTGCCAGATTTACAGTAATTTACTGAAATTGATTCTCCTTTAAGTTAAAAAGACTTAAGACTCCCAAAGGATGTGTCAATGGGTATATGTTTTAAAATATACAAAATAAGAGCCAGGTCTCTTATTGCTTAATGTTTAACACAGTGCTCCTGAGGGGTAGCCAATGGTGAAAGAAAAATAACCCCAGGATTTGGATCAGAGCAGAGTTCTCAAAAATTCAGATTAAGGGTCAGCAGTAAGTAGTCCCAAGGATCTTGCTGGATTCTGTCTCATCTCTTCTTTATCTTTCTGAGTTTTATTTCCCTGCCTGTTTGTTTCTTCTTCTGGTTAAGACATTTGGCTTCAAACCAAAAGGTCGGTGGTTCAAACTCACAGCTGATCTGTGGAAGAAAAATGGGGCAGTTTGTTTTTGTAAAAACCCCAGTGGGGGTCTCCGAGTCAAAATCAACTAGATGGCAGTGAGTTTGGCTTTTTGATTTCCTATTTTTAATACTAGACCTGGTTTTAAAATCAATTTTAAATATTGTTAATGATTATAAAGGGAGGAATGGGGAGTTGAGAAAAGAGCATGGGGGGAAAAATGGCAGGAAATATCTAATGGTATTGGGAAAACAGGATATATAGATGAGTGTAAATGCCCCAGAATGTTGGCATTGCATTGCTTCCTGTTGGGAGTGGACAGCTGAGGAAGGAGTAGGTGAGGAAGCTAATGGAGCCAAGTCAGGTGCCCTTGCCCACAGTGGGCTGTGCTCTGGTTTAAGAGTTCTACCTGATCGAGCTAAAGCCAGTGGGTTGCAGAAATACCCCTGACACGTATGGGGCATTAACCTTAGCCAAGCCTCACTAAGCAAACTCAAATATTTCCAAAGCATTTCCTATGGGCAGTGTCTGAATTACTCCATGCCTCTGCAACATAACCACTCTGGAGGCACCAGTATCTCCCATTGAATTCTGACATCTGAGATGGCAAGTGGCTTTTCCTACTGCATAGACTGGTTAAGAGAACAGTCAGGATGACAAGCCCAGTATCTTAACTCTTCCACTATACCATGCAGTCTGCTGGTCTTAGTATCTATGGGCAGGAGGACTTGTCACATTTCCACATATCTGCAAAAGCTCATGCCACATCTCACATGTGAGGGACAGACCTGCCTCTTGATGTAGCAGACCAAACTTGGGGTGCTTTTGTGGAGGGTTTCTCAAGCTCAGCACAATTGGCATTTTAGGCTGAATAATTGTTTGTTTTGGAAGCTGTTCTGTTGATTGTAAGGTGTTTAGCAATATCCTTGGTCTCTACCCACTGGATGCCAATAGCACCCTCTCTCTCTGCTGTGTAACAAACAAAAATGTGTCCTTACATTGCCAAATATCCTTAGGTGTGGAGGGCAAAATCACCCTCTGTTGAGAAGCACTACTCTACTGTGTCTGTAAACATGGTGGCATTGCTCCCAACTTTGAGTGACATGTGTCACCAAAACTAGCATGATGGCAAGGAGGCAAGGCTGAGCTGAGGAGGTGTGTGGAAGAAGAAGGCCTGAATCTGATGTCATGGTGCTAGAATTGTGGAAGTGACCCTTACCAAGGGAGGTACTGAAAGAAGGCACTGTGTTGGGAGTCAGAAGACCTGCCTTCTCACCTGGGCCTGACTGACTAGCTGTGTGCACATTGAAAAAATAATCTAATCAATTTTACTATCTCATTCCTCATACCTAAATAAATTGAGATTACTTCTAACTCATGTACTATTAAGTTAAAATGGCTTTTGGCTGCAGTTTTCTATCTCAAAGTGCCAGAAAGGGGACAGGCTGTCAAATTCCTTGGACTTGCATCACCAGAGTCTAGAGTTCCAGTGTTTGGGTTGTAGTCAAGAAATAAAAGGAGGAGAGAATGAAAGTAGATGTGGGCAATAAGCCACAGAGAAGTGCTCCTTGTGCTGTCATTTCCTGCCCCCCTCCCCTCTTCTCTCTTCTTCACCCCCTTTCCTTCACTTCCTTTCTTCTCTTGTTCATTAAGTGGGGAAGTAACAAGTCAGAAGAGCTGAGAGAACTGAGAGAGAGGAAAAATCATAGCCTACATAGTGCTAGAGTGATTTTTGTATTTTACCTAGTTAGCGTGATTCAAAGATGCAAAAATTTTACCCAACACTATTTTAGAGGAACATCTTTCTTTCCAGTACGAGTCTTAGTGTTTGCATTAATCTTTTAGGAAATATGAAATGTCTTAGATAACTAATTCTTAAATTCTTAAGAGATCATGCTATTGGGTATGTGTGTGTGTGTGTGTGTGTATGTATGTGTATGTGTAGGAGCTCTGGTAGCATAGTGCCTAAGGCACTTGACTGCTAACCAGAAGGCTAGCAGTTCAAACCCACCAGCCACTCCTTGGAAGGAAGGTTGGGCAATCTACTTCCTACTGCCTAGGAAACCCAAGGAGGGGTCTCTTTGAGTCGGGTCTGACTTGACAGCACATAACAACAATGTACGTATATGCCCAACTCATTTAGATATGAGGAATCTGATAGTGGAACAGATTGGTGTCTCTGTGTGTGTGTGTGTGTGTGTGTGTGTGTGTGTGTGTATATATATATATATATATATATATATATGGCAATCATTTTAATTCTATGCATATCCAAAGATATGGATATATCTCCAATAATTAGCCCACATGAGGTTATTAGTCCACAAGGACAGATGTACCTTTTCAATGCTATCTGTAAGGGCAACGAATGTTCATTGCTTTCAACTGTATTCTTGTGTCAGATTACAGGAGAGGAATGTCATTGCAGGCATTTCCTCTTTCCTGTAAAGATTTTATTCAAATAGAGTTCTAAATCTGATAGAAAAGAAGAACAAAGGCAAATTACTTCACCAATGAAAATAGCCTATGCAGGCATAGGGACCTATTTAAAATAGAGAGTAGAAAAAATTAAACAAGAGAAGTCATGCTTTGAGTATAGTAACTTTTAAAATGAAGTTACCTATTTCCTCCTTTCTAAGAGGACAACTAATGCTGTTTCGATCAGAATGTAGACTGAGTTGCTAGAACGAACAATGTTTGCTGAAGTGAGTAGCTGAGAATTAAGGGTAACATTTGATAATATGGGAGGTGTAGTAAGTGGACTCATGTTCATTGAATCTTGATACATTTTGCATGCCTATAAGTAATTTATAAGTTAACAATATTGATCCTGCCAAAAGGAAGTCTACAAAAAAGAGATGTGTTCCTGGAAATGTTGTTATTCTGGGAATAAGCAGAGTACACGCTTGAATAGAAATTTTTGTAATATGGAAAGCGAGCTCTGGTAGAGTAGTGGCTAAGGCACTTGACTGCTAACCAGAAGGCTGGTGGTTCAAACCCACCAGCCACTCCTCAGAATGAAGATGGGGCAATCTACTTCCATAGTGATACTGCCTCGGAAACCCAAGGAGGGGTCGCTATGAGTCTGGTCCAACTATACGGCACATAACAACAACATGCTATAGGAAGGAGAGCATAACTTTATTTATTTTTTATTGTGATTTGGGTGAAGATTTACAGAGAAAATTCACTTTCCATACAGCGGTTCACATATACTTTGTCTCATGTCATTGACCACAGTTTACCACAATGCAACAGCTCCCCTCCCACTTCCTCCCCATAGTTACTTCTTCCCAGTGTCCATTCCTTCATACACTTCTGCCCTCTGAGCTGTCTCCCTGTGCATAAGCACCCCTTCTTTCTCCCATGATTGTTTTCTCCAAAGAGTGTATCTACTTGAGGTAAATGTTCAACTCATATGCCTGTATTTTGTTTGGCTGGAAACCACAGGTGTGGGTTCAATTCCAGACCTGAAGGGCAACTAGGGACCATAGTCTCAGTGGTTCCACCAGGAGAGCATAATTTTATTGAGAAGGCTAGTATCTCTTAATTTTCAATAGAAGAAGAGCCTGCCTAGACTTGAATCTGGTTAGATAACTAGATCATAAAATTTAAGCATATTTATGGAGATTGTTATAAAAAATCAATTGACATTTTTGACTCTGAAACAAAAAAACAGTTGTCAAGTTCACTTCATATGCATCAGAGCAGAATTACACTCCATAGGGTTTTCAACAGCTGATTTTTTAGCTGTAGATTGCTAGGCCTTTCTTTCAATTCACCTTGGGTGGATTCGAACCTCCATTATTTTGGTTAGCAGCTGAATGCATTGACTGTTGGCACCACCCAGGGACTGAAGAAAGCGTTGTTAATATAGGTCCTGGGCTGTTGTCAAAATAGAATGAAGCAACTTAAGTGAAAGTACCTCAGAAAGGGAAAATTACTATACCAATTGAAGGTTTATTAAGAAGTGTATCCCTGGATAGCATGAATGGTTACGCACTCAGTTGCTAATCTATCCAGAGGTGTCTCCAAAGAAAGGCTGGGAGATCTGCTTCCAAAAGGTCACAGCTTTGAAAATCCTCTGGAGTAGTTCTACTGTGTATGTGTGAGGACACCATGAGTCAGAATCTACTTGAGGGCAGCTAACAATAACAAGAATTTTATGCTTGAATAGAAATAATTCACTATTTAGTTCTAAACTTTGTATATCTGAACTTGGCCCATCAGGGCTGGAGTGAGACTCACAAAACATTTGTCAGTTAGAAAATTGTTTCCCACTGTCTATCTCCTGTTAGTTTGGCCCTTCCCAGTGTCTTCACTTAACCCATGGCTGTCTAATTGATTTTGACTCATAGAGACCCTATAGGGAGCTCTGGTGGCATAGTGCCTAAGGCATTTGACTGCTAACCAGAAGGCTGGAGGTACAAATCCACCAGCCACTCCTCGGAAGGAAGGTTGGACAATCTACTTCCGTAATGATACTGCCTCGGAAACCCAAGGAGGGGTCACTATGAGTCAGCTCTGACTCGAGGGCAATGGGTGATGGGAGGACAGAGTAGAACTGTCCCATAGGGTTTCCAAGGCTGTAATCTTAATGAAAGCAGATTGCTACATTTTCTCCTGTGGAGCAGCTGACTGACCTTTCAATTAGCAGCTGAGCACTTAACAACCGTGCCACCAGGGCTCCTTGATGTCTTCACTTAGTCCTATTATTTCAACATCCTATTTTTTTAATCCTGGCTCCCTCACTCTGTGTAACCCGTGGTTGTGTGACTCCTCAGCTGTGAGTTTTTGAATATTAGTTTCAATTTCTCCTTTTTTTACCTTCTCCCAAATCTCTGATCCCCTTTGTCTGTTTGTGCTATATTTCATTACTGGACTTCCTCACTACTGAACTTCTTAATTGCATTGTATTTGTTCTCTCTCTAGCCACAAGAACAACAACAAGAAGAAAGCATAAAAAGAACATCATCTGAATTCTTAGTTGCAGTTTTCTGCAGACAACAGCTCAGACTCTCCAGGGAGCATTTCTGAATCGGAACCTTGTCAATGATGAACTCTACAATCCACTAGATGACAGCATTTCACATGCAAATGGAAACTATTCTAATTTCACCACACAAAGAAGCTGGGGCATGAATTGTGAATTCAGGAGGACTAGTGTGAGTTTTCTCTCGTGCATTGTCTCTGTGCAATTTTATCCACAGCAGAGGGAGAAATAGTTATGTGTTTGCTACCTGAATTACTTAATTTTTTCTTGTATTATGTTTTTCCCCCTGGAAATTTTTAATGGCTTAAATAATACATGTGAATCTAAGACAGGATTGGAAATGTTTTTTTAAAGTAAATATTTTTTTCTGAGATAAAACTCCTGCTTTGTTTTTCTATAGGTAAAATGGTTTCATAATTGATGATTTTCACTATGCTTAAAATGTTTAAATGGTTTGGTGGTAGATTTTGTTTTTATCTTGGTATATGTTGCTTTGCATCATTTAAATTTGTGACTCTTAGATTATTTCAGGATTTGATTTTTAAGCATCATGATATTCCTTTTTTGTTGTTTTTAAATGTAACCACTTAAAAATGAAAGTGTTTCAATAACCTTATAGACATCAACTACTTTCTAGATACGTGAACAAAGCAATAGTTTATGAAGGAAAAGATTGCTACACAAGACTATATAAATATTTTATAAATGTATATAGAAGTATCTCAAATAAACTAGAGTCTGGTAGCTAACCAGAAGAAGGTACCTTAAAATATGTGTAGCTCAAAAGTTTAATATTCTTAATTTTAAAAAGCAAGTTCTCACAAATAAAGAAAATAGAAATGAATAAGTATAATAAAGTAAGTCAAAGAAAGACCTAAGCAAGCATTTTATAACTGAAGAAAAATGATTGAGCAATAAATATATGGAAGTATGTATAACTCCAGTAATCAAAGACATATAAATTAATACTATCAGATAACATTTTTAGCTACTTTAGTAAGCAGAATTATTTTTTTTTCAACTGACAATATAGTAAGGATGCAGAAGGCAAAGGAGTTTTCACATACCACTACTGAGAATAAAACAAATAAATAATGTTAACTTCCTTTTATGCGCAATCATGCAATTATTTACTCTAAGGAAATATTTGCAAAGATTTAGCTGCTATAATGTTAATTATAATGTACATTAAAATAGTTAAAATATAGAAACAGCAATATTCAATCAATAAATAATTGATTATAATATAGTCAACGATAGAAAATTGCAACTATTAAAAACGACATTATAAATTCTCTTAATCAATGCTTTACAACTGAAATCCACTTAAATGTGTAAAGTATAAAATGCTGAAAGGACACAAGCAAACAAATTTATGAACAAGTATAGAATCCAAGTTTATCCCGGTCACTGGGAGCTGGAAGTAGAAGCCATGTAACAAGGAAATCAGGTACTCACATTTTCACTCATGGAGATATGTAGTCTCTTGTCCCTTCTCTCTCTACAGGTCCACTCCATTATCCTGCTGCTGTTTGTAGATCGGCTCCTTTGGCCTCCTCATAGCTTTTATGCTACCACTAAGTTCAATTTGTGTGTAACATGTGCTTTTGATTTTGTCAGACTGAACCCATATTCTACATGACTATTTGGTACAAGGACCTCCATTATAGTCTAACTGACTCATTCTTTTAGGTGCCTATTCCAAATTTAAGAACAGATTTGATGCACTGAATAGTAATGACCAAAGACCAGATGAGTTGTGGGGTGATATCAAAGACGTCATACATACAGAAAGCAAAAGGTCATTTAAAAAACAAGAAATGGGGGGAGGGCAGACCAAAATGGATGTCAGAAGAGATTCTGAAGCTTGCTCTTGAACGTAGAGTAGCTAAAATGAGTGGAAGAAATGACGACATAAAACAGTTGAATGGAAGATTTGAAAGGACAGCTCGAGAAGACAAGTAAAGTATTAGAACAAAATGGACAAAGATCTAGAGTTAGAAAACAAAAAGGAAAGAATACATTTGGTATTTCTCAAGCTAAAAGAAATGAAGAAAAAAATCCAAGACTCAAGACTCAAGTTGCATTATTGAAAATGTCTATGAGTAAAATAGTAAACAATGCAGGAAGCATCAAAAGAAAATGGAAGGATACACAGAGTCTTGGTACCAAAAAGAGTTGGTTGATGTTCAACCATTTCAGGAGGTAACGTGCGATCAAGAACCAATGTATTTAAAGAAGAAGTCCAAAGGTGCACTGAAGGCATTGGTGAAAAACAGGGCTCCAGGAAGTAATGGAATACCAGTTGAAGTGTTTCAACAAATGAATGCAACATTGAAAACACTCACTCATCTATGCTAAGAATTTGGAAGACAGATACTTGGCCAGTGGCTAGTAAAGATCCATATTTGTGTCCATTCCAAAGAAAGGGGATCCAGTAGAATGTGGAAATTATCAAACAATATCACTAATATTACA
This sequence comes from Orycteropus afer afer, assembly GCF_000298275.1. Lineage (NCBI taxonomy): Eukaryota > Metazoa > Chordata > Mammalia > Tubulidentata > Orycteropodidae > Orycteropus > Orycteropus afer. Next base: position 15,862,089 of record NW_006921615.1, read on the forward strand.
AAGATAATTTTAAAATAATTTTGCTGAAGATAATTTTAAAGCAGTTGTCACAGTCCATTGACGGGGAACTGCTAGAAATTCAAGATGGATTCAGAAGAGGGCATCGAACGAGGGACATGATTGCTGATGTCAGATGAATCTTGGCTAAAAGTAGAGAATACCAAAAAAATGTTTACTTGTGTTTTATTGATGATGCAAAAGTTTTTGACTTTGTGGATCATAGTAAGTTAAGGATAACATTGAGAAGAAAGAGGAACCTATACATAGACCAAGAGGCAGTGATTTGAGTGTCAGGGTTGTATCATATTTATTTAATGTGGGTGCTGAGAAAATAATCCAAGAAGCTGGACTATATGAAGAAGAATGTGCATCAAGATTGGAGGAAGACTCATTAACAACCTGCAATATGCAGATAACACAACCTTGCTTGCTGAGAATGAAGAAGACTTGAGGAAGCTACTAATGAAGATCAAAGACTTCAGTCTTCAATATTGATTACACCTCAACATAAAGAAAAGAAAATTCTTGCAACTGGACCAATAAGAAACATGATTATAAACAAAGAATATTTTGAATTTGTCAAAGATTTCATTAAACTTGGACCCACAATCAACGCCCATGGAAGCAACAACCAAGAAGTCAGACAATATATTGCATTAGGCAGTTCTGCTGTGAAAAGCCTCTTTCAATTGTTAAAAAGTAAAGATATTACTTTGAGGACTGAGGTACACCTTATCCAAGCCATGATCTTTTCAATCACCTCATATGCATGCAGAAGCTTGACAGTGAATAAGGAAGACTAAAGAAGAGTTGATCCATTTGAATAATGGTGTTGATGAAGAGTATTGAATATACCATGGACTGGCAGAAGAATAAACAAATCTGTCTTGGAAGAAAGTCAACTGGAATGTTCCTTAGGCAGAGTAGTGAGACTTTGTCTTATGTACTTTGGACATGTTATTAGGAGGGACCAGTCTTCAGAAAAGGACATCATGGTGGATTGAGTAGAAGGCCAGCAAAAAAGAGAAAGATCTTCAATGAGATGGATGGAAACAGTGGCTGCAACAATGCACTCCAATATAGCAATGATTGTAAAGATGGTGCAGGACTGAGCAACGTTTGGTTCTGTTGTATCACTATGGTCACTATGGTTTGAAACAGACTTGATGACACCTAATAACAACATTCCAAATTACTGAGAAAGGGTATCTGATTGGCCCAATTTGAGTCAGAGACAGGCCTGGTGCAATCAGGTATTTCTGTGTGTGTGTGTGTTGAGGGATGTGTGTATACTGGTGGTATGGATATCTGTGTATGTGTAATGTTGAGGGGGCACCTGTCAGGTGTGTGTCTATCTATGCATGTGTATGTATGTTGGAGTGTGTATGTGTGTGTGTGTGTGTGGTATGTGAAGGGATGTTGGGGGTAGAGTGAGTGATGAGGTGTTATGAGATGTGGTTACAGGCCCACAGGGTTACTTCTAGTCTCATATGGAAGAAAGATTAAAGTCTCTAGAGATAGGCTTGGCATATGTTCTACACAGAAGAATATTTAAAAACACAAAAAGATATTCACACTCTACTAAATGCAACAAAATATCATACTAGACTATAGTATGAACACTATTTAAAAATATATATATTACTGGAAGAATTCCTGGTAGCAGAATCATGGAGGACTTTTCTTTTTTATGATGTTTATTTTCCAAAATAAGCTAACATGGCATTAGTAATAAGGAAAAAGGACACAATTAACTATTTTTAAAATAGAATTTTATTTATTTTGTTGTTGTTGACAATATACACAGCAAGACATACACCAATTCAACAGTTTCTCCAAATACCATTTAGTGACATTGATTACATTCTTCAAGTTGTGCAACCATTCTCATCCTCCTTTTCTGAGTTGTTCCTCCCTGATTAACATAAACTCAAAACCAAAACCAAACTCAGTGCTGTCAAGTCGGATCCAACTCAAAGCAACCCCTCCTTGGGTTTCCGAGGCAGTATCACTACAAAAGTAGATTGTCCAGTCTTCCTTAGGAGGAGTGACTGGTGGGCTTGAACCACCACCCTTCTAGTTAGCAGTCAAATGCCTTAGGCACTACACCACCAAATCTCCCAACAGAAACTCATTGCCCTCTAAATCTTTCGAGTTGTTGTTGTCAACTTGATGTCATATAGATAGTTCTTATAAGTGCCTAATGCTCAAGGCAGACCTTTTTTAATAGTTAAGCTAAACTATTGTTTGATTTTAAGAAGCCTTCAGGGGATATTTTTGGTTTATAGTAGTAAAGATTATCTCAGGGCAACAGTTTCGGGGGTTTATCCAATGTTGAGGGCTATAAGAAGTCTGGAGTCCGTGAGAATTTGAAATTATTTTCTGCATTTTCTCCTTTTTGATCAGGATTCTTCCATAGAATCTTTGATTTAAATATGCAATATTGGTAGCCAGGCCATCCATTTCTCCTGGTTTCATGATAAAGGAGGCAATTAGCCACACAGTCCGTATCTTCCTTCTATTCTTGAGTCTCCTTCCACTGTTGCTCCAGGGGAATAGAAACCAATTATTGGGCCTTGGATAGCTGCTCAGAAGCATTTAAGACCTCAGACACTACATAGCAAACAAAGAGATAGAGCAGAAGCATTAAACATGTTATGAGGCCAATTAACTGGGAAACCATAACCCAAAACCTCCAAACCAAGAAACCAAATCCCATGACGATTTTGGTTGTACATAAGCAGCCTCAGCAGCTAGTCCCCCACCCCACCCCCCGATCATTATTGTAAATATAACTATCACACAACTTTTGCCAATTCAGCTTTTTACAAATGTACAACTCATTGACATCTTCAAGGAGCAAAGGTGTCACTTGGAAGAATAAGGAGAGCCTAACCTAACAGCATTTTCAATTGCTTCATATGCATGTGAAAACTGGACAATGAATAAGGAAGACCTAAAAAGAGTTGATGCTTTTGAGTTGTGTTGTTGGCAAAGGGTACTGAAAATATCATGGACTGCCAGAAGAATGAAAAAATCTGTTCTGGAAGAAGTGGAGCCAGAATGTTCCTTGGAAGTGAGAATGGCCAGACTTCATCTCACTTACTTTGGTTACATTGTCAGACAGATTGGTCCCTGGAGATGAATACTGTGCTTGGTAAAGCACAGGGTCAGCCAAAAGGGGGAAGATCCTTAACAAGATGGGCTGATACTGTGGCTGCAACGATGGGCTCAAGCACAACAAACATTGTGAGAATGGCAAGGCATGGGGCAGTGTTTTGTTCTGGTATATACAGAATCTCTAAGAGTTAAAGCCAGCTTGACAGCACCTAACAACAACAACAACTTATTGCAATTATAATAATCAGCCCTGCAACCCTACCCTTAATCAGTGTGATATTTACAACATCATTAACAATTCCCCTCTTCTTCCTTCCTCTCATCCCTAGTAACCACTAATAAACTTTGGTCTCTATATATTTGCCTTTTCTGAAGCAAATGTATAACCCCAAAACCAAAGCCACTGCCATTGAGTTGATTCTGACTCATAGTGACCCCCATTGGATTTCTGAGGCAGTAAAACTTTATGGAAATAGATTGCCCTGTCTTCCTTCTGCGGAGTAGCTGGTGGGTTTAAACTGCCAACCTTCTGGATAACAGTCAAATGCTTTAGGCACTGTGCCATATCTGTCCCTTTGTAATTGACTTATTTCACACAGCATAATTTCTTCCATCTCCATCCGTATTACAGCATACATCAACTTCATTTCTCTCACTGGCTGAGTAGTATTCCAGTGTATGTGTGTACTACATTTTGTTTATCCATTCATCTGTTGCTGGACATTTAGGTTATTTCCACCTTTTGACTATTCTGAATAACGCTGCAATTATCATTGGTGTACAAGTTTCTGCTTTGGTATTAGTTACCTGGTACTGGAATCACAGAAATACCACAAGTGGATGGCTTTAACAAACGAATTTATTTTCTCACAGTTTAGGAGGGGGCTGTTGTTGTTGTTGTTATGTGCCGTTGAGTCGGACCTGACTCACAGCAACCCCTCCTTGGATTGCCGAGGCAGTATCACTACGGAAGTAGATTGCCCCATCTTCTTTCAGAGGAGTGCCTGGTGGGTTTGAACTGCCAACCTTCTGGTTAGCAGTCAAGTGCCTTAGGCACTATGAAAATTCAGGGCATCAGCTCTAGGGGAAGGCTTTCTCTCTCTGTAGGCTCTTGGGGAAGGTTCTTGTCTCCTTTCAACATTTGTGCACTTGGGATCCCTTGGAAATTTCCATGTGCCTTGGCATCAATCTTCCCCTGGTCTAGGAGGTTCTCAGCACAGAGACCCTGGGTCCAAAGGATGCACTCAGTACCCAGCTCTTCTTTCTTGGTGGTAGTCAGGTCCCTCTGTCTCTGCTGGCTTGTTTAATCTCTTTTATATGTCAAAAGAGATTACTCAAGATACACCCTAATCCTATAGATTGTATCCTGTCTCATTAACCTAACTGCCTCTAGTTCTGTCTCATTAATATTATAGAAGTTAGGATTTACAGCAATAGGATAGTTATATCAGATTATAGAATTGAGGATATTTATATAATCCTGAGAATTATGGCCTAGCCAAGTTGACATATTTTTTGGGGGGACACAGTTCAATCCATAACAGGTCTATACCTAGTAGTGAAAGTGCTAGGACATATGGTAGTTCTATTTTTAAAAGAAAATTTTAATAAAGAAAAATAAATATAGTAAGGACATACTAATTTTAAATAGACAAGAAGAAAGGGTCTTAACTCTAAACAAAAGATAATTACCCATACCAATGGGAAGCTATTTATAATAGCAGTGGGTTTGGTTTGGTATAGTCATGTTAACATAGTGAAAGGGAATCATAAAATGCTGCAGTTCATGATAAGAATCTTTCTTTTAGAAACTATCTATGTAGTCCTCTTTTTTTTAAAAAAAAAAAAAAAAAAAAAACCCTTTCCTCTCCAACTCCCCCACTTGTCTATTTGCTCCTGATCCTAAAATTGCCCATACTTGCTTAAGCATTGACCATTGCAAGAGCTCCTTATTTTTCTTCCAACACACATTTCATAGTTCACCAGCAAGATTGACCTTACTTTATAAGAAAGTTTATTTCAGAGTGAAATTTCAAGAAATGCCGAAAGATCTCACTTCCATCCCATTCTTCCTAAAAAAATAAATGCCCATTAAAGGTTTATTTCTTTGGGTTGAGGCAGCCTCTAGAAGCCAGTATTTAAAATGCAAATACCCCTGGGAGGGGAATACATTAAGCCATAAACATCTTAGTGTGAATACTTTTAGAGGGATGTATTTTCCAGTTTCCTTCGAGGGCCCTGAGGGGAGGAGGAAGACTGGTGGCCTTTAAAAGAAAAGAACCTGAAATTTGAATGGATGCCAGACTGCCTCTAGGAAGAAACAGCTGGGATCAGCAGGAAGGCACTAGACAATTGGCAGAAGACGATAGTGGGCAAGAGATTGGGGCATACAGGTTTCAGGCAAACACCTAAGTGTTGATTTAGCTCAAGGCTGGCCCTGGCTGTTTCCAAGAGATAGCCATTATCCTTACATTTCATCTCTGGAGATTGTGACTATTTTACTTTATGTAAATCCACATCAGTTGGGGAATCTGGAGCACCATTATGCAAAGCCACAAGACTGGGAGAACCTGGAGCACAGTGGGGTGAGGTGGCGGACAGCCAATGGGCTCCTTGGCTGCCCACTATGGTTCCCCCGCTGGCATAAAGCCAGGTGTTTCTGCCAAGTGTCATAAATCAGCGATTTTAACCTGTTGCTATGAAGTGCAATCCATAGTTATTTTTTCTGTAATGCCTTCAGCACCCAGCTGAGCTCTTAGCTAATTACACTCAGAGGCACCCGGGAATGGCCTGTTGATGGTTATGTTCATTGAAACACATCACTAGAACATACTGCTCTGATTGGGCTACTACCAAGAATTTTTTGTTTTAATATTTTGCTGCCTACATTGTTGTTGTTCCGTGCTGTGGAGTCGGCCCGATGCATAGCGACAGCTCCTTGGGTTTCCGAGGCAGTATCACTACGGAAGTAGATTGCCCAATCTCCTCTTCCTTCCGAGGAGGGGATGCTTGCTTAAGTCTTTAATATTTAAAATTTATTCCTTATCACTTAATCTGCATTTGCAACGAGTTCATTTCTAATTAAGTGTAATGAGGAATACCAAGATATATGAGATTGCGCTTGCCCTCAAGCCTCTTCCTGTCCCATAAAGATGATGAAATAAGTGCAGAATTAATTAATGTTTATAAACCCACCAGCCACTCCTCCAAAGGAAGATGAGGCAATCTACTTCCGTAGTGATACTGCCTCGGAAACCCAAGGAGAGGTCGGTATGAGTCGGGTCCGACTCCACACGGCACATAACAACAACATAATATTAAGAGTAATGCAAATTTTAGTGCAAGGAAAAAATGAAACTAGCGGTGTGGGGAAGTTTTAGTAGCAGGGAAGGTTTCATGAGGGAACTAACTATCCTTTCAGTGGGACCTGTAAGAATGTAGAGAATTACTGGAGGCACAGAGGAATAGAAGAATGTTTTAGGAGAACAGAATGGTACAGATAAAGGCAATGAGGAGTAAAGTAGAATGTGTATCCAGAAATTTTCAAATAAGAGATAAGTAGTGTATGCAGGGGGCGAAAAAAAAAAAAAAAACCTCACTGCCTTCGAGTAGATTTCCACTCATAGTGCCCCCCATTGGGTTTCTGAGGTAAATTTTTACAGAGGTAGATTGCCCCATATTCCTTCTGCAGAGTGACTAGTGGGTTTGAATTGCCAACCTTCTGGTTAGTAGTCAGATGCCGTAGGCACTGCACCACCAGAGTCCCTTATGCATAGGGCAGTGCAGAGTAAATTCAGATAAGACTCTGCATGTATGCATTGCTTAAATGTCCATGGTATGTTCTGTGAAATAGGACATTACATGATTTGGATGTTGTATGAACACCACGTTAAAACCTTATGGGAGCCTGCTTCATGCCATCCTAGTCACTGCTGCTACCATGGATGTATATGTAGTCAGACATTGTCTGAACAAACAGTAAGTGACACATACCTAAACAGAGATCATAAAATGATCATAAAATGCAATGGTTAAGAACTTGGCTGCTAACTGAAGGGTTGGTCAGTGGTCTGAACCTACCAGCAGCTCTATGGGAGAAAAGACCCAGCATTCTGCTCCCATAAAGATTACAGCCCAAGAAACAGTAAGGGGCAGTTCTATTCTGCCACATAGGGTCATTATGAGTCAGAATTGGCAGCACACACAACAACTACAGTTTAAAGCAAATGGGTGATGTAAATGGACAAATGGGCTTGGGCTCAGCTACTAACCAAAAGCTTCCAAGTTCAAGTTCACCCAGAGGCTCTGCAGAAGAAAGACCTGGTGATCTACTTCAGAAAAAATTAGCCATTAAAAATGCTATGGAGCACCATTGTACTCTGATATATGTGTGGGAGTTGACTCAACAGAAACTGGTTAAAGATTTAAAAATTTATTTAGACAACAATGAGAAACCTTTAAAAGTTTGGACTGGTACTCTCGTGATGTAGGGCTAGTAGCTGTGTGGTGGACTGCGAACAAGAAGAACAATTAGAGGCTCTTTAGAAAAAAATAAACTATTCCAGTTAAATAGCAAATAAGTGGAAATAGAAAATAAATAAATAAAACCTGAGAGGCTGTAAGATACAGAGTTCATAAGCAAGCTAGCAAAGTAGAAACAGTGGGGAGGAAACAATTAATGAAATAGGACGCTGGAAGAAGCAAAGATGATCAAATGCACAGATGGAGATCTTCAGGGTTAAAATGGCAGATTGAGCACAAACTACTTTTGCTCCCAATCAATAAAACTGAGTGTCTTAGTTATTTAAGGATATTAAGGAATACCATAAGTGGCTTTAACAAGCAGATTTTTTTTTTTTCTCACAGTTTAGGCTTGAAGTCCAAATTCAGGGTGTAGGCTCTGAGGGAAAGTGTTCTTTGTTAGCTCTGGAGGAAGGTTCTTGTCTTTTCTGAGCTTTTGCTCCTGGGCTATCTATTTGTGGCTCAGCATCTCTCTTACCCCCTCTTTCTCTCTCTGCCTACTTGTTTAATCTCTTTTTATACCTCAAAAGAGATTGACTCAAAATACACCCTACACTAATCCTGCCTCATTAACATAACAAAGACAATCCATTCCCAAACAGGATTATAAACACGTTTTGGGGGGACACAATTCAATCCATCACACTGAGTAAAAGGATTATTAAAAATATATACAAAGATAGGATGGGAAAACAGAAGAGAAGATGATTTTAGATTTACATGATTTTGAAAGCAAATTATCTTAGAAGTTAGAAAGCAGATAGACAAGTGAATAGCTGATTTAGCAGAACTGAGAAAGTCAAATCCCAAAACAACTGGCATTTACTGAGAATTGATTCTATTTAAGCCATAAAATCTTCAAAAAGATCAACTAGCCACAGGTTCCCATGGAACTGGATGAAGGAGACAAAATACAGGCTAGGGTGAAGATTGTTTAAGAAACACCTTATAGGGGACTAGAAGATTACTATTGAGAAAGCAAAATTGTAAAATACTGATAGTAGGGATTTCCCAACTAACAGCCAACCCAAATCACCCTCAGGAGAAGCTAAAGTTGAAAAGCCTTACTTGGACACACTGAGCTCCAATGAGTGTTTTAATCCTTCACCTTTAATCATGAGCAGGCAGCCAAGAAATATTAGGTATCTGAAGAATCTTTTAACTTAGAAAATAGAGGCCAAAACAAGCAGATGAAACAAAGATTATGCAAAGAAACAATAACTTAAAAAACCTTGGTGTTAATAGTCTTGGAAAGTTTTTTTTTTAAAAAGATACCCTAAACCTTCTAAAAATTAAATGTTTATGTGCTTCCAAAGACTTCTCCAAAAGAGTCAAAAGAGAACCTACAGATTGGGAAAAAATATTTGGTAATAACATATCTGACAAGGGACTTATCTCTAGAATTTATAGAACACTCCAACACCTCAATAACAAAAAGACAAACAATCCAATTAAAAAATGGGCAGAAGACATGAACAGACACTTCACCAAGGAGGATATTCAAGCGGCCAACAAACATATGAAGAAATGCTCACGATCATTAGCTATTAGAGAGATGCAAATCAAAACAACAATGAGATACCATCTTGCTCCAGCACTAGTAGCAAAGTTCAACAAGACAGAAAATAACAAATGCTGGCGAGGTTGTGGAGAGATTGGGACTCTCATACACTGCTGGTGGGACTGTAAAATGGTACAACCATTGTGGAAAGCAGTATGGCGATTCCTTCAAAAGTTGGAAATACAAACACCATTTGACCCAGCCATCCCATTACTAGGTATATACCCTAAAGAAGTGAGAGCCATAACAAGAACAGATATATGCACGCCGATGTTCATCGCAGCACTATTTACAATAGCCAAAACTTGGAAACAACCTAGATGTCCAACAACTGAGGAATGGATAACCAAACTTTGGTACATTCACACAATGGAATACTATGCAACGCTAAAGAATAATGTAGAATCTGCAAAATACCGCATAACGTGGATGAACTTGGAGGACATTATGCTGAGCGAAATGAGTCAGTCACAAAAGGACAAATATTGTATTAGTCCGTTATTGTAAAAGTTAAGGAAATGTTTATATATTGGAGGACATTTTCTTTGTTGGTTACCAGGGGTGGGAGGGAAGGGGAGGGAATGCTGTTAGATAGATAGAGATAAATATTGATTTGGGTGAAGAGAAGGGCAATGTACCAAATGTGAGTGACCAGTATGGCAGCATTGAGGATGAGAAAGACAGAGAGAGTTACATGGGCAGTACAAACAACAAATATGAACCCCTTTGTAAATACAATACTGAGTTGTTAATGAAAGCAAACATGGGTATAGGGACGGATAGATGGGTGAACAAGCTAAACAATTATGTATGTCTAAATGGAGAGTGTATCCAAGATCATATACAGGGTTGGCAGACAATGGGCCTCTCGAAGAGTATGAAGGGATGGACACTGGGAAGAGGTAGCTATGGGGAGGAAGTGGGAGGGGAGCTGCTGCATTGTAAATTTTGGTCAATGACATGAGACAAAGTATATGTGAACTGCTGTATGAAAAGTGAATTTACTCTGTAAATCTTCACCCAAATCCTAATAAAATAAAATAAAATAAAATAAAAAAAAGAACAGAAATCTATTTAAGAAAAGGAGTTCTCAGAGTAAAACAAGAACAACAACAACAACAACAAAAAAAGAGCTTTTGAAACTAAATGCATTTAATAGAAAGCCTTAGAAAAATGAACTGAAAGGATTGATTAGTAAAGGTGAGGAAACTGCCCAGAAAGTAGAGCAAAATGACAAAGCTGTGGAAAATTAGAAAAAAGGTTTGAAAATAAGACAATCATTCCTAATTTGAATAGTAGAAGTCCTTAGAAAGGGAGAGAGAATATTGGAAAAGAGGGAAGTAATCATCAACAAACAGTCCAATAAAAAAATGTATAAAACCAAAAGATATTAACTATCAGATTCAAAGTTCCCTCCAGGTACCCAGAAATGGATGAAAATTGACCTATAACAAGATATATCATTGTAAAATTTCAGAACACTGGTAATAAGAATTTACAAACTTCCAGAGAGAAAGAACTGGTTACATACATAGGATCAAAGTAGAAAAGACTAGGCTAAAAATTGTTTAAGGATCAGGATTCAGGATTGCTTGATATTTCTCAATAATTTAAAGCAAAAAGATTCCTTAAAATGATGATGAATCCACCACAAATTTTTAGCTTTTCTCTATATCAGCAAAACCTAATATAGAACACAATTTTGAAAAATAAGTTATCGAGAGGTTCCAAAATGGCAGACTAGGCAGATGTATCCAGAACCTTTACAACAAAGACTTGAAAAAACAAGGATATAGCTAGGGATGACAATCCTGGACCCTAGAGCTTCAAAGGGAGGGATAAAAAAGTAGATCAAATACCAATGAGAGGAAAAGACTGAACAAAAACAGTGAACAATAGCCTTAAATGGCCAGCCAGCACAGCACAGCCATTTTTAATTATTGCAAGCAGCACTCAAGTCAGAGCAACAACCAGAAAATTGGATCTACTTGTCCAGGATTAGAACAGAACACACATTGGTGATCAGGTGACCAAAGAGGTATGGCCTCATCCCTTACTTTTCACAACCTCTGGGTGACCAGAGGAGTGGCCCTCTCCTCCCTTCCCCACCCAATGACTACTGAAACTCCCCCCACTGCCACTGCCGTGCCCCTCATTTTTTTTTTTTTTTAATCTTTCTGCTTAGTTCTTCCATTTTCTCCCCTTTTCTTTCCCCTCCTTTATTCATCCTCTTCCCTTGCTCTTTTCTTTTTTCTTTTGAATCCAGAAGAGTGGGAGCCCCTCCCATGCTACCCACACAGTTAGCAGTGCTTGCCCCTCCTCTCTCTCACCACTCAGTGCTGCATTCCTGTGCAACCTTATTTGGTGGCTCACACTTTTGCTAAAACTGTGCTGCTTTTTTTCCTTGTTCTTTCTTCCTTCTTCTCCCCTTTGTTTTCTTCTTCTTTTTTTCTTTTGATTATTCCTCTTCACTCACCCCATCCTTCCATAGACTGCATTGTACACTCCCCGCTGGAGTGAGCTCCACTGTCCTATTGCAGCTGTGTTTGGCAGCTGAGAGTTGCACCAGTATTTCCCCACCTTCCTTCTCAATCCTTCCCTCACTCCCTCCCCCCTTTTTTTCTTCCACATCTCCCACTTTTTTTCCCCTTTGTTCTGGCTGAATACCTCACCCTCCATGTTAAGTATTGCCAACCCTGACCCTCTGTATTCAGCAGTGTGTGCTCCCATGAAGCAAGTGCCACATTTCCACCACAGCCATGTTTGGTAGCTACTATTTATGCTAGGGAGCTCTGGTAGCATAGTGGCTAAGGCACTTGACTGCTAACCAGAAGGCTGACGGTTCAAACCCACCAGCCACTCCTCGGAAGGAAGGTTGGGCAATCCTACTTCCGTAGTGATACTGCCTCGGAAATCCAAGGAGGGGTCGCTATGAGTCAGGGCTGACTCGACGGCACATAACAACAACATAACAACATTTATGCTAGTACTGTGCCACATTTGTTTTCTGCTTTTCTTCTTTTTCTCTTTCTTTTCTTTTTCTTCTTCTTAGGTCTCCCCTTCTCCCCTTCCTTTTTTTTTCTTTTCCATCCCCCCTCCTCCTTTTTTCTTCCATCTTTCCCCAGCAGTTCGGAGCCAGCAAATATACCCAGCCATACCCACCCACATCTGCTGTCCCACCCATTGGGTGAGTGTTACCACCCCTTCCAGCACCACTGGACCAATGACAGATGGCAGCCAACACACTCCCAGCCTGTCCTCACCTAGTGATCAGAGACTTGCACCCACACTCCTACCTCCTACTAAATCTACCCAGAGACAGGGGCTGTATGCTTCAATGTGGCCAAACTAGTGACCATATAATACACCTGCCCTGTTGCCAAGATATATTAAAACAGAACAAAACAAAATATCAGAGTATAGGAGACCAACATGCAGTCAACACATTAATACAATAACACTGCAATATCTTGGAGGCAACAGAAACTTCAAATCACACAAAAAAACTGGACAAGATGGCTCAAACAAGTCACCAAAATACAAGACTAGAAGATCTTCCAGAGGAAGAAATGCTAGTGGAACCACCTGATAAGTAACTCAAAAGAATTATACCTAGGCATCTTCAATAGACTGAGAGAAAGTTTTAGAAAACCACAGCAAATAGAAATCCAGAAGATTAATATTAAAGTTTCAGATATAAGTAACGTATTGTAAGGACAAAGGAGTAGAATTGAATCAATGGAACAAAGAATTAGTGAGATTGAAGACAGATCTCTCAATACTAATCCATTAGAGAAGGAATCAGAAAAACAAATTTTAAAAAATGAAGAAGGCCTAAGATTCATGTGGGACACCATCAAGAGAAATAACTTACATGTGATTGGAATCCCAGAACAGGAAGAGGCCAAAAAAAAAGAAGAAGAAGAAGCATCAAGAAAATTGTCCAAGATTTGTTGGAAGAAAATTTCCTTAATATGATGAAAGATGAGAAAGTATGCATTCAAGAAGCTCAGTGAACACAAAATAGGATAGAACCCAAAAGAAAATCACCAAGACATATCATTATTAAAATTTCCAAAACCAAAGACCAAAAGTCCTGAAAATGGCTTGGGAAAAACAAAAAGTCACCTACACAGGACAACCGATAAGACTAAGCTCTGATTTCTCAGCAGGAACCATGCAAGCAAGAAGACAATGGGATGAAGTACATAACACCCTGAAAGAAAAAAATTGTCAACCAAGAATTATATATCCAGCAAAATTGTCTCTCAAATACAATGGCAAATTTAGGACATTCCCAGATAAACAGAAATTAAGGGAATTTGCAAAAATGGACCAACCTTACTAGAATGCTAAAAGGAGTACTCCAAACAGAGAACCAATAATGGCAGATGACAGACAGAGATTAAGACATATGACAACATCACCCCAGACAAAGAAGTATCAAAAATAAAATAAACCTACCAGACTGAAATAAGGAATCACAGATGTCAATTTGTAAACAGTAACTTGAAAAAGAAGGAATAAATGATGTAGTTACAGAACTTCCTAATGGTGAGGGAGTCAAGATTAAATAAAGATAAAACAGACTGCTTTATATTTAGGAAGATAATAATAAATTACAGAGTAACCACAAAGAAAATTAATAAACATTCTCACCAAAATTAAGAAGAAAATCATAAAGATTCAGTTAATACTAAAACAATAACAATGAAGGAAGTGATAGGAAAATGCATTAACACAACTAGCTCAGCACAGGAAATTATATTGGACAAAGAAACCATCAATACCACACACACACACACACACACACACACAGAAAAGCCCAGCAAAATGGCAGCAGTAAATTCATACCTATTGGTAATTATACTGAATGTAAATGGATTAAATGCACTAATCAAGAGACAGAAAGTGGTAGACTGGATGAGAAAACACGACCCATTAATATGCTGTCTACAAGAGACACACCATAAGCACAAAGACAAAACTAAGCTAAAATCAAGAGATGGAAAAACATACGAAGCAAATTGTTTCTTGTTAGGTGCCGTCAAGTCTGCTCTGACTCACAGCAACAGAATGAAACACTGCCTGGTCCTGTGCCATTCTCACAATCTCTGCTATGCTTAAAACCTTGTTGCAGCCACTGTGTCGACCCACCTCTTTGAGGGGCTTCGCCTTTTTCACAGACCCTCTACTTTATCAAGCGTGATGTCCTTCTCCAGGGACTGGTCCTTTCTGGCAATATGACCAAAGTAGGTGAAACAAAGTCTGGCCATTCTCGCTTCCAGGGAGCCTTTGGACTGCACTTCTTCCAGGACAGATTTATATGTTCTTCTAGCAGTCCGTGGTATTTTCATTATTTTTCTCCAATACCACAATTCAAAGGTTTTCCTTACTCATCATCCAACGTTCACATGCATATGAGGCAGTTGAAAAATACCATGGTTTGGGTAGGTGCACCTTAGTCTTCAAAGAGACATCTTTGCTCCTTAATGCTTTAAAGAGGTCTTTTGCAGGAGATTTGCCCGATGCAATATGACATCTGATTTCCTTACTGCTGCTTCCATGGGTGTTGATTGTGGATCCAAGTAAAATGAAACCCCTGACAATGTAGCTATTTTCTCCATTTATTGTGATGTTGCTTTTTGGTCCAATTGTACAGATTTTTGTTTTCTTTGTGTTGAGATGTAATCCATATTGTAGCTCTTGATCTTCAACAGTAAGTGCTTCGAGTCATCTTCATTTTCAGCAAGCAAGATTGTGTTATCTGCATATTGTAGGTTGTTAATGAGTCTTCCTCCAAACCTGATGCTGTGCTCTTCTTCAATAGTCCACCTTCCTGGACTATTTGCTCAGAATACAGATTAAATAAATATGGTGAAAGGATACAACCCTGATGCACACCCTTCCTGATTTTTCACCATGCAGTATACTTTTGTGCTGTTTGAATGGCAGCCTCTTAGTCTAGGTTCATCATGAGCACAATGAAGTTTTCTGGAATTCCCATTTTTTGTAATGCTATCCACACAGTGAATGCCTTTGCATAGTTAATAAAACACATGTAAATATCTTTCTGATATTCTTTGCTTTCAATCAAGATCCATTTGACATCAGCAATGATATCCCTCATTCCATGTCCTTGTCTGAATCCAGCTTGAATTTCTGGAAGGTCCTTGTCGATATACTGCTGCAACCATTTTTGGGTTGTTGTTGTTGTTATGTGCCGTTGAGTCGGACCCGACTCATAGCAACCCCTCCTTGGGTTTCCAAGGCAGTATCACTACGGAAGTAGATTGCCCCATCTTCCTTCCGAGGATTATA
>NW_006921615.1:15880246-15884738 GCF_000298275.1 Orycteropus afer afer
CTCCTACTTTGTTCTTTTTCTTCAATAGTGCTTTGCTTATCCAAGGTCTCTTTCCTTTCCATATAAAGTTAGTGATTGGTTTTTCCATATCCCTAAAGAAAGTTGATGGGATCTGGATTGGGATTGCATTGAATGTATAGGTTGCTTTGGATAGAATTGACATTTTCACAATGTTCAATCTTCCTATCCACGAGCATAGGATATTCTTCCATGTATGTAGTTCTCTTATGGTTTCTTGAAGTAGTTTTTTATAGTTTTCTTTGTACAGGTCTTTTGTATCCCTGGTAAGATTTATTATTTTTGGATTATATTTAGCAAAATTTTAATTGCATGTGATATGAAGCAAATAGTGACCAAAAAAAGAACAGTAGTGACAATATTAATTTCTGAATAAAATAGAATTTAAGGCAAAAACCAGCAAAAGAGACAAGGACATTATGTAATGATTAAAGGGTCAATCAAACAAGAGGACACAGCCATATTGTCTACACACACACCCAGTGACAGAGCACATAAACGAAAGAAAAGCATTGAAAAGAGAAAAAGACAACTCCACAAGAGTAGGAGACTTTAATACACCACATTCAATGAAGGACAGAGCAATTAGAAAGAAACTTAACAATACAGAAGATCTAAACAACACAGTCAACCAACTAGACCTCATAGATGTATACAGAACATTCCAGCTAACGAGCACAAAGCACATTCTCATGCAGTGCACATGGAACATAATCCAGATTAGAGCACATACTGGGCCACAAAGCAAGTCTCAATACATTTTTTTAAAAAAAAATTTTTATTGTCATTTGGGTGAAAGTTTACAGAGCAAATTCATCCCCCATAGAGTAGTTTGTACACATTTTGATTCATGACATTGACTGCAGCTCCCCACAATGTAACAGCTCTCTTCCCACTTCCCTCCCATAGTTACTTTTTCTGTGTCCTTCCCTTCCAGGCCTCCCCTGACTCCTAGCTGTCACCCTCTGCAAACACTGTTCTCACATGTTTGATTGCTCCAAGGAGTGTATCTAGCTGGTGTAAATGTTCACCCTCACGTGGAGATGATTGGTTTCTAACTTTGATTAACCAAACTCCCAAACCAAACTCACTGCCGTTGAGTTGATTCTGATTCATAGAAACCCCTCCTTGGTTTTCTGAGGTGGTGTCTCTGTGGAAGTAGATTGCCCAGTGTCCCTTCCGAGGAGTGCCTTGTGGGTTTGAACCACCAGCCTTCTGGTTAGCAGTACAATGCCTTAGACATTATACTACCAGAATTCTCAACTTTCATTAAGTTACATATAATTTATTGATTTGATTCACTTAACATTATTTTAGAAATACTTTCCCTTGATTTTAAAATTTTATCATAAAATAGCCATATTCTTTCCCATTGTATCTATAAACTATGTAATACTTATTTAATTATTTCCTTGTTAATGGATGCAAATACTGGTTTATCTTATTATAAATAACTGCTGTAAGTCTTCCTAATATGGGTTTTCTCCTATTGAAATTTTATACTTCTGCAATTCCAAGGTACCCTTTTTTCTTTTCCCTTTTTTTTTCAATTGTGATTTGGTTAAAAGTTTACAGAGCAAATTCACTTTCCATGCAGCAGTTCACAGACACTTTGTCTCATGACATTGACTACAATTTACCCCAATGCAATAGCTCTCCTCCCACTTCCTCCCAATACTTACCTCTCCCTGTGTCCATCCCTCCGTACACTCCTGAACACTGAGCTATCTCCCTGTGCATAAACAACCTTTCTTTCTTCCATGATTGTTTTCTCCAAGGAGTGTATCTACCTCAGGTAAAAGTTAAACTCCTATGCCTGTCTATTGTTTGGCTGGGAAGCCACAGGTGTGGGTTCAATTCTAGACCTGAAGTGTAGCTAGGGACCATAGTCTCAGTACTTCCACCAGGCTCTGTCACACCAGCAAACTTGGTTCCCCCTTTTTTTTCCCAAGTGATTTTGAGTTTTGTTCCACAATGTTCTCCCTCTCTATCCAGGGTCTCCTCCATAGACCCCATCTGAGTGGTTGACAGTGGTAGCCAGGCACCATCTAGTTCTTCTGGTCTCATAGTCATGTAGGCTGCGGATTGCATGGTATACTAGTCACTAGTACTACTTCTTTCCATGAATCTTTGGTTTTCTTCATTCTTCTTTGCTCTGGACGAGGAGAGACCCATCATTGCATCTAGATGACTGCTTGCAAGCTTTTAAGATCCCAGTCACTACTTGCCAAAGTAGGAGGTGTAACAATTTTTTGTGTAGTATGTTATGCCAATTGACCTTGATGTGCCCTGCAGCTATGGTCCTCAGCCCACAGGTTCAACTACTTGGTTCCTTTGGGTAGCTGGCTGTGCCCAAGAAGTGACTACAACCTTGTCCCTTGTCAGCTCCATTATACGCTTGGGAATTCTTACAGAATGTGTGTAGTGCCTAAGGCATTTGACTGCTAACCAGAAGATTGGCAGTTCAAACCCACCAGCCACTCCTGGAAGAAAGATGGGACAATCTACTTCCATAGTGATACTGCCTCAGAAACCCAAAGAGGGGTCGCTATGAGTTGGGTCCGACTCGACGGCACATAACAACAACAACAACAACCATTATCTGCCAACCCAGTACATGGTCTTGGGTACCCTCCCCGCTGCGTAGACATACCTAATAGTTCCGCCTGTCCACCCATCTATCCACCTGTATACCCATGTTTGTCTTCACTGACAATGTAGTACTGTATGTGCAAAAGGGTTCATCTTTGTTGTCTGTACCTTCCATGTACCTCTCTATGTCTTCCTCTTCCTCAATGCCACCATGTTGATCACTCACATTCGGTACATTGCCCTTTACTCAAATCAGTACTTATCTCTACCTATCTAACAGTGTTCCCTTCCCTCCCCTCCCACCCCTGGTAACCAACAAAGAAAATTTCCTTCTATAGATAAACCTTTCCTTGACTTTTAAAGTAACAACCTAATATAACATTTGTCCTCTTGTGATCGACTTATTCCACTCAACAAAATGTCCTCCAAGTTCATCCACATTATGCAATGTTTTGCAGATTCTACATTATTCTGTAGGGTTGCATAGTATTCCATTGGGTGTATGTACCATAGTTTGGTTATCCTTTCCTCAGTTGAAACACCTAGGTTGTTTCCAACTCTTTGCTATTATAAATAGTGCTGCGATGAACATGGGTGTGCACATTTCTGTTCTTATCATGGCTCTCACTTCTTTAGGATATATACCTACTAATGGAATGGCTGGGTCAAATGGTATTTCTAATTCCAACTTTTTAAGCAATTGCCACACTGCTTTCCACGGTGGCTGTACCATTTGACAGTCCCACCAGCAATGTACGAGAGTCCCAATCCCTCTGCATCATTGTCAGCATTTGTTATTTTCTGCTTGTTGAACTTTGCTACTAGTGCTGGAGCAAGATGGTATCTCATTGTTGTTTTGATTTCATCTCTCTAATGGCTAATGCAGAAGGAAGGTTGGGCAATCTACTTTTGGTTGTGATACTGCCTCAGAAACCCAAGGAGGGGTCGCTATGAGTCGGGTCTGACTTGACAGCATATAACAACAACAACAACAATGGCTAATGATCGTGAGCATTTCTTCATGTGTTTGTTGGCCACCTGAATATCCTCCTTGGTGAAATGTCTATTCATGTCTTCTGCCCATTTTTTAATTGGATTATTTGTCTTTTTGTTATTGAAGTGTTGGAGTTTTCTATAAATTCTAGAAAAAAGTCCTTTGTTAGATATGTCATTGCTGAATATTTGTTCCCAATCTGTAGGTCTTCTTTTGACTCTTTTAGAGAAGTCTTTGGAAGCACATAAAAATTTAATTTTGAGAAGGTCCCAATCATCTAGTTTGTCTTCTGCTGTTTGTGTATTTTGGGTTATGCTTGGTAGTCTATTTATGCCATATATTAGGGCCCTTAAATGTGCGCCTAGTTTTTCCTTGAGGAGCTCTGTAGTTTTAGGTTTCACAGTTAAGTCTTTGGTCCATCTGGAGTTAGTTTTTGTATATGGTGTGAGGTACAGATCTTGTTTCATTTTTCTGCAAATGGGTATCCAGTTTTGCCAGCACCATTTATTAAACTTTCTCTTCCCCATTTAATGGATTTAGGCCTTTTGTCAAAGATCAGCTGACCATAGGTTGATGGATCTATTTCTGGGTTCTCAATTCTATTCCATTGGTCTATGTGTCTGTCATTGTACAAATACCAGGGAGTTTTGACTACTATGGTTGTATAGTAGATTTTGAGATATGGCAGTGTGAGACCTCCTACTTTGTTCTTCTTCAATAGTGCTTTGATTATCTGAGGTCTCTTTCCTTTCCATATAAAGTTAGTGATTGTTTTTTCCATATCCTTAAAAAATGTTGATGGGATCTGGATTGGGATTGCATTGAATGTATAGATTGCTTTGGGTAGAACTGACATTTTTACAATGTTCAATTTTCCTATCCATGAAC
>NW_006921615.1:15885483-15887179 GCF_000298275.1 Orycteropus afer afer
TGTTTTGGAATAGTTTGAGTAGGAATGGTGTCAGTTCTTCTCTGAATGTTTCATAGAATTCTCCGGTGAAACTGTCTGGGCCAGAATTTTTTTTGTTGGTAATTTTTTGATGACCTGTTCAATTTCTTCTTTTGTTATGGATCTATTCAACTTTTCCTTATCAGTCTGTGTTAGTTTAGTTAAGTGGTGTGTTTCTAGAAATCTGTCCGTTTCTTCCACATTTTCAAATTTGTTGGAGTACAGTTCTTCATTGTTGTTATTGTTATGTGCTGTTGAGTTGGACCTGACTGATAGTGACCCCTCTTTGGGTTGCCGAGGCAGTATCACTATGGAAGTATATTGCCCAGCCTTCCTTCTGAGGAGTGGCTGGTGGGTTTGAACCGCCAGCCTTCTGGTTAGCAGTCAAGTGCCTTAGGCAATAGTACCGTGATATTATCCTTTTTATTTCAGTTGGTTCTGTTGTGATGTCACTCTTTTAATTTCTATTCATGTTATTTGTATTCTCTCCCTCTTTTCCTTTGTTAAATTTGCTGGTGGTTTGTCAATTTTATTAATCTTTTCACAAAACCAACTTCTGGTCTTGTTGATTTTTTTTGTATTGTTGATATTCTATTTCATTGATTTCTGCTCAAATCTTGATTATTTCCTTTCTTCTGGTGTCTGTAGGATTTTCTTGCTGTTCTTTTTCTAATTGTTGGAGATACTGATTTAGAATGTTGATTTTAGCTCTTCTTTTTTTGCTGTGTGCTGTTATTGCTGCAAATTGCCCTCTGATCACTGCTTTTGCTGTGTCCCAAGGATTTTGGTATGTTGTGTTTTTATCCTCATTTGATTCAAGGAATTTTTTTATTTCACTTTTCATTTCTTCTCTTACCCAGTCTTTCTTAAGGAGGGTGTTGTTCAGTTTCCATGTGTTTGCTCTTTTTCTGTGGATCTTCCTATTGTTGATTTCTAATTTGATAGTATTGTGATCTGAGAAGATGCTTTGCAGTATTTCAATGTTTTTAAATTTATCGAGGCTTACTTTGTGGTCTAACATATAGTCAGTCTGTCCTGGATAATGTTCCATGTGCACTGGAAAACAATGTATATTGTGCTGCTGTTGGGTGAAGTGCTCTGTAGATGTCTACAATGTCAAGTTGGTGGATTGTATTGTTTAGTTCTTCTGTGTCTTTGTTGAGTTTCTTTTCAGTTGTTCTAACATTTATTGAAAGTGGTGCATTAAAGTCTCCTACTATGACATGGAGTCATCTGTTTGCCTTTTCAACTCTTTTAAATTCTGATTTATGTATTTTGGGGCATTTTCATTGGGTCAATAGATATTTATTATGTTTATATCTTTTTGTTCAATTGTTCCTTTAATCATTATGTAATGTCCCTCCTTGTCTCCTATGGTGGTTTTTGTCTTAAAGTCAATTTGATCAGAAACTATTATTGCCACTCCCACTCTTTTACGGTTGCCATTTACTAGATGTATCTTTTTTCAGCCTTAGATTTTTAGTCTATTTTTGTCTTCTTATCCAATCTGCAACTCTCCATCTCTTGAGTGGTGCATTTAATCCATTAAAATTAAGTGAAATTATTGAAAAGTATGAATTGGTTGCTGTCATTTTGTTATGTGTTTTTTTTTTCATGGTGTCCTTGGTTTCTTTGTTCTCTATTAATTTCTGTGCTGAGCTCATTATGTTTATGAATC
>NW_006921615.1:15888291-15894048 GCF_000298275.1 Orycteropus afer afer
TGTGTTTTCTTTGGTCTGTCTCTCAATCCTTTGAAGATACCTAAATATAATTCTTTTGAATTCCTTATCAGGGAGTTCCAGTGCTGCTTCTTCCTCAGGGATGTGTTCTGGGTCTGTATCTTGCTTCCTTGTTTCTACCACTTTATCTTCCTTCTTTGTGTGGAATTTAATGGTCTGTTGTCTCTGAGACATTGTGACATTGTTGTTTTATTTAGATCTCTGTTAACTGTTTGTGAAGAGCAGCAAAGGTTGGTCATACTCGTCTTGGTGGTTGTTTATCATTGGCCCATTGGTGGAAAAGGAGGTGGTGACTCTCAATCAATAGGTGAAGCTGCAAGAGGTGTGTGTGCAGTTGTGTTGTATGGGAACTGTTGCTGTCTATCACTCAGTTAGACAAAAATAATAATTGAATAACCATCAAAAAAGTAAAAGCAAGTGGACAAAAAAACACACCATGTAACACACAGGAAGAGTAACCAAAAAAGATAAAAGGGAAAAAACCAAAAACATAACAAAACAAAAAAGTCCACAATATCTGTGAAGAGGGCAAGAAGAGAAAAAAGGTAGAGAAGGAGAATAATGAAGAAAAAAATGGGAAAAATGGAAAAAGAAAAACAAGGAATTGGTTTAACGATGAGAAAGAGGAAAAAAATTGGAACCAGGAACAGAGAAAAGAAAAAAAGCCAAAACATAGAATCTGGGAAGGGAAGAACAAAGAATAATAATATAAAGGAAAAAAGCAATAATAACATTTGTTGTTGTTGTTATGTGCCATCGAGTCAGCCCTGACTCATAGCGACTCCTCCTTTGGTTTCTGAGGCAGTATCACTACGGAAGTAGATTGCCCAACTTCCTTCCAAGTAGTGGCTGGTGGGTTTGAACAACCAACTTTCTGGTTAGCAGTTAAGTGCCTTAGGCACTTCGCTAACAGGCCTCCTAATAATAATAGCAGTAGTTTTTAAATAGACAGAAACAAACAAATTAGAAAAAAGAAAAAAGAGAAAAAAGTAGGGACAGGGCAGGGCACGCAGGCTCCATCTGAGCATACAGACTGTGATGGAATTCTTGCCAGCCTATATGGTGGGTTGAAATGAGGAAAGGCTGCATCTCCAATCACCAAGAGGGTGTAGGATATAAGAGTGCAACAAGGAGAATGTTGCACCTTTCCAGTCGTACATGTCCAGAATATCCTTGTGGTTCCTGGCAAATGGAGCCTGTTCATAAGTCCCTGAAATCTGAGAGAACACTGTCACTTTAAAAATCCAAAATGGTCAAACTGCTTGTAAACATTCAAAATGGCTGTGCCCTTTGAACAGGCAAGAGTCCACAGCTCAGCTCACCTTCCTGTTCACTGCTTCCCCTTTTATTCACCAGCCACCAGAGTAGCCCTCTGTGCAGTGCCTGGCTAGCAGGTTTGAGTTTTAGTTTACTTCTTAGGTCCTACCACCACTTGGCAATATCCAAGCTGTCTGTGCTGTCAGGATCGCTGCCAGACCGCAGCTCCATTTGTCTATTTTTTCAGTGTTTTCATGCAAGTTCTTCTGCTAATTGGAGTTTAGTCCACTTCTATATCCTTTCCTTCAGAGCTCAGGGGTCCAGGATTATCTTCTGTATCTGTGTTAATTGGTTCCCCTTTTCTTTGTTGAAGAGGCTCTGTGCAGTCTTTCTGCCTATTCTGCCATCTTACCAGAACTCTCCTACATTTTAAAACATTAAAATACTACACAGCATTCTCTCAGATCACAGTGCTATAAAATTACAAATCAACAGCAAGAAGATCAAGGAAAAAAAATCACATAGATGGAAACTGAAAAACACCCTGCTTAAAATCTGGGTAGTAGAAGTTAAAAAAAAAAAAAAATCCTTAAAACAAATGAGAATGAAAAGACAACATGTGAAAATATTTGAGACCCACTAAAAGCAATGATTAGAGAAAAATTTATAGCAATAAATTCACATATCAAAAAAGAAGAAAGAAACAAAACCAATATTTTAACCCAACATCTCCAACAGTTAAAAAGCACCAGTAAAAAAAGCCTACAATGAGGACTTCCAGTAAGATGGTGGAATAGGCAGATAAGCTACACAGACCCTCTTCAATAAAGAAAGGAGAAACCAATTGATAGAGATATAGTAGATCATTCTGGACCTCTGAGCTTAGAAAGTAAGTATATAGAAGTTGATTAGGCACCAACTAGTAGAGAAACCTGAGTGAAAACAGTGAGTACAGAGATGGACAGAGCCGCAGACTGTCACCCACTCTGATGGCACCAACAACCTGAATATTTCCAAGTGGTGTTGGGCCCTGAGAATTGACCTAAAGATCACCCCTAGTCCTCAATGGCTGCAGGGGTGACTGCACTGGTGGCCAGTCATGACTAGGAAGGGAAACAGCAAGGAAGGAGACACCCTGAACTGTGGATTTTTGCATATCCTAGGGATCCAGCCATTTTGACTGTTTGCAAGAGGTGGCCATTTGGGATATTTAAAGTGACAGAGTTCTCATTTGGATTCCAGGGACCTAAGAATAGGCTTTGCTTACAGGGACAATAGGGACATAAAGGAGCTGACAATGGGAAAGGAGTCAGGTAGTGAGTGTATAAGTGCTGCCAACTAATGAAAAGAGCACATGACCCTGATTCCTTAGATAACATCCAAACAAAACAAAGAAAATGAAAACCTTGGGAAAATCACTCCAACATACAATCACCAATTAGATATCAACACAAAAATGTCACAATGACTTGAAGACAACAGAGCATCACAGTCCACCAAAGAAGCAAGATAAAGCAGGAGAAGCAAAGGACCAGCATATAGACTCAGAACACATCCCTGAGGAAGAAGCAGCTTTGGAACTCCTTGATAAGGAATTTGAAAGAATTATATTTAGGTACCTTCAGTGGACTGGGAAACAGATCAAGGAAAACACTGCCAAAATTGAGGAAAACACAGAGAAAAATGCAGAACAATTTTGAAAGACAATACAAGAACAAAATGACAAAATAAATGAAAAAATAGAAATGATACAAAATCTATAGATAGAAACCCAGAACATTAATACTAAATTTTCAGAAATAGACAACACATTGAATGGGAAAAGGAGTAGAATTGAATCAATGGAAGACAGAATGAGTGAGATTGAAGAAAAATAACTGAATGCTTCTTTGGAAAGGGGTCAATCAGAAAAAAGATAAAAACAAAATGAAGAAACCCTAAGGTTCATGTGGGATACCATCAAAAGGAACAACCTATATGTAATCAGAATTCCAGAACAGGAAGAGACAAAGAAAACCATAGAAAAAATTGTTGAAGATATGTTGGAAGAGAATTTCTCTGGTATGATGAAAGATGAGAATATATCCATTCAAGACATCCAATGAACCCCAAACAAGATAGACTCCAAAAGAAAATCACCAAGACATATCATCATCAAATTAATCAAAACCAAAGACAAAGACAGAATCCTGAAAGCAGCAAGGGAAAAACAAATAAGTCAATCACAGGATGACAAATATAGTATTAGTTCACTATTGTAAAAAGTAAAGGAAAGTTTTATATATGGAATAAAGTGTCTTTATTGGTTACCAGAGGGAGGGAAAGGGAGGAATCACGGAAAAAAAAAAAAAAAAAAAAAAAGCACTGACCCATGTCACTTTGGTTTTATGCATTTCACTGTACATAAATTATATTTCAATAAAATGTGATTTTAAAAAACCTAGTCATCAGAAGAAAGGAAATAATAAAGATTTGAGCAGAAATAAATGAAACAGAAAAACAGTAGAAAGAATCAACAAGACCAGAAGTTGGTTCTTTGAAAGGATTAATACAATTGACAAACTACTGGTGAATTTATCAAAGGAAATGATGCTAATAACACTAATGAAAAATGAAATAGGGAATGTCACAACAGAACCAACTGAAATAAAAAGGTATCAGGACACTATGAAGAATTATTGTCCAACAAATAAGTAAACTTAGAAGAAATGGACAAATTTCTAGAAATATACTCTGTAACTAACACTGTTTGAGCTAGAAAATTTGAACAGATCCATCACAGAAGAAGAAATTGAACAGGTCATAAGAAAACTACCTCCCCCCCCCCAAAAAAAAAGTCTTTGCCCAGATGGCTTCATTGGTGAATTCTACAACACACTCTGAGAAGAGCTGACACCAATACTACTCAACCTATTCCACAACACAGCAAAGTATGAAATACTCTCAAACTCATTCAATGAAGCAAGCTAAACCCTGATACCACAACTAGGCAAAGATATCACTACAAAAGAAAATTACCCACCAATATCCCTCATGAACATCGATGTAAAAATTCTAAATAAAATACTAGCCAATAGAATCCAACAACATATCAAAAAATAAAATACACCGTGACCAAGTGGATTCATACTGGGTATGCAAGGGATGGTTCAGCATTAGAAAAACAGTCAGTGTAATCTACCACATAAATGAAACAAAGGAAAAGAACCACATGATACAGAAAAGGCATTTGACAAAATCCAGCACTGATTCTTGATGAAAATTGTCAGCAAAATAGGAATAGAAGAGAAATGCCTCAATATAATTAAGGGCATACATACAAAAATAATGGACAACATTATTCTCAACAGAGAGAGACTGAAACGTTCCCCTTGTGAACAATAACAAGACAGGAATGTCCTTTATCACCACTCCTATTCAATGTTGTAGGAGCTCTGGTAGCATAGTGGCTAAAGCACTTGACTGCTAACCAGAAGGCTGGCGGTTCAAACCCACCAGCCACTCCTCAGAAGGAAGGTTGGGCAATCCTACTTCTGTAGTGATACTGCCTCGGAAACCCAAGGAGGGGTCGCTATGAGTCGGGGCTGACTCGACGGCACATAACAACAACAACATTCAATGTTGTATTAAAAGTCATAGACTGAGCAGTAAGACAAGAAAAGGAAACAAAGCCATCCAAATTGGCAAAGAAATTAAAGCTTTATCTATTTGCTGATAATATGGTCATACATAAAAAGAATATCCTAGAGATTCAACATGAAAACAACTGGAACTGACAGAAGGGTTCAGCAAATTGGCAGGATACAAGATCAAAATACAAAAATCATTTGGATTACTCTACACTAACAAAGGGAACTCTGAAAAAGCAATCAGAAAAACAATGCCTTTTACAATAGCACCCAAAATATGAAGTACTTAAGAATAAATCTAAACAGATACAAAATGTTTATACAAAGAAAACTACACAACATTACTACAAGAAACCAAAAGAGGCCTACATAAATGGAAGAACATACCATGCTCATGGATAGCAAAACTTAACATTGTGAAAATATCAATACTACCCAAAGCAATCTACAGATATAATGCAATTCTGATCTAGATTCTACCATGATTCTCTAAAGAGATGGAAAGAACTAATTACCAATTGTATATGCAAAGGAAAGAAACCTTGGATAAGCAAAGCACTACTAAAGAAGAAGAACAACATAGGAGGCCTCACATTCCCTGATCTCAAAATCTATTATACTTCCACAGAAGTCAGAACAGCCTGGTACTAGTACAAGACAGACAAATAGACCAATGGAAATGAAAACCAGAAGTAAATCCATCTACCTATGGACAACTGGTCAGCCCCAGGGTTACAGGTGAGGAGAGACAACGCAGAGACGCCCAGAGTAGCAGGCTGGAAGAGCAGGAGAAAGGGGATAAAAGCCTTGAACCTGGACAGAAGAGCAGTCAGCCCCAGGGTTACAGGTGAGG
>NW_006921615.1:15897453-15902024 GCF_000298275.1 Orycteropus afer afer
GTGGAGGGTCGACGAAAGAGGGGGAGGCCTTCAATGAGATGGATTGATACGGTGGCTGCGATGATGGGCTCAAGTATAGCAGGGATTGTGGGGCTGGCACGGGATTGGGCAGTGTTTTGTTCTGCTGTGCATGGGGTCGGTATGAGTCGGAAACGATGGCACTTAACAACAACATGGACAACTGGTATTTGACAAAGAGCTGAAACCCATTAAACGGGGAAGATATAGTCCTTCTAACAAATGTTGCTGGCAAAACTGAATACCCATTTGCAGAAAAAAAGATACAGGATCCATATCTTACACACATAAATTAACTCAAGATGGATCAAAGACCTAAATGTAAAACCTAAAACCATACAGGTCATCAACAAATAGGAGCAAACTCAGAGGCCTTATAATACATGGCATAAATACATTATCAAATATAGCTAAAAATGCAAAAACAACAGAAGACAAATGAGATGACTTGGATCTCCTGAAAATCAAACATTTATGTGCATCAAAAGACTTCACCAAAAGAGTAAAGGAGAACCAACAGACTGGGAAAAAAAATTGGCAACCCAATTAAAAAATGAACAGAGGAAATGAACAGACACTTCAAAGAAAACACTCGGGTATATGCTCACGATCATTAGTCATTACAGAGATGCAAATCAAAACAACAATGAGACATCATCTTACCCCAGCATTATAAGCAAAGTTAAAAAAAAAAAAATGCTGGTGGGGATGTAGAGAGACTAAAACCCTCATACACTGCTGGATGGATTATAAAATGGCACAACCGCTGTGGAAAGTGATAAGCCATTTCTTTAAGAAGTTGGAAATAGAAATACCATGTGATCCAGCAATATCACTACTAAGTATCTATCCTAGAGGAATAAGAGCCATGACAGAAAGAAATACATGCACACCCACGTTCATCACATCATTATTCACAACAACAAAAATAGAAACAACCTAAGTACCCATCCACAAATGAATAGATAAACAATGGTACATGCACACAATGGGATTATGCAATGTTCTGCAAGGCACCTCGTAACATGGACGAACCCAGAGGACATTATGTGGAATGAAATTAATTACAAAAGAACAAATATTGTATGCAACTACTACTGTGAAAGGTCAACAAAAAGATTATACACAGAAAGAATACTTATTTGAGTGAATTCACCATCATTAAAGGTTTTCAATCAAAGAACTTTTTACATTGTGATGGAATTTGGCTCAGCCATGACCAATAATGTCTCATAACTCCACAATGTTAATATTCTCATTTGTGTGTGTCTGTGTGTGTGCAAATGAAAGTATACTTCTTTGAGGGTTACCAGAGGTGGGAGGGAAAAAGAGGATAAATCACTAACGAGGGTAGACACATATTAACTTGGGTGAAGAGAAAGGCAATATATAGTAAGGGGGAGGTCAGCATGAAATGATCAAGGCAGCAGAAGACACAGGGAGGCGCACTAGAGTTAAAGGCAACAATGTTGTTGTTATATGCCGTCAAGTTGGACCCGACTCATAGCGACCCCTCTCTCGGGTTTCTGAGGCAAAAGGCAACAATGGTAAATATTATTATGGATAGAATCCTGCAGTGACAGTAATAACAATAATCTACAAATGAATACATAGGTAAAACTTAAGCTGAACAGGTATGGGAAGGTGAGTAGGAACTATATCCACAGATATACATAGGTTTGACAGAAGATATCTCTATATATGTATTTGTATGTGGTGCAAATATATACAGGAAAATGGTAGAGCACACAGTAGGCAAAGTTATGTAAATTTCTTAGTCATAACCAAACACCTTGAGGGAATGAGATGCTGGGACTGGGGGCTCAGAACCATAGTCCTGGGGGACACTAACGTCCACTGGCATAATATAATTTAAAAAGACAGCGTTCTACATCCTACTTTGGTGAGTAGCAACTGGGGTCTTGAAAGTTTGTGAGAAGCCATCTAAGGTGCAGCTATTGGTCTCTCCCTGTCTACAGCAAAGAGGAGTGAAGAAAATAAAAAACATAAGGAAACAATTAATCTAAAGGACTAAATGGCCATGTGAGCCCCAGCCTCCATGACCTTGAGACTAGAAAAGCTAGATGGTGCCTGGCTACTACTGCTGACTGCTCTAAAAGGGATCACAACAGGAGGGCCCAGATAGAGTGGGAGAAAAATGTGGACAAAATTAAAAATCACGAAAAAGACTGGGGTTACTGGTCTGATGAAGACTGATGGGTCCCCCATAACGATAGCCCTTGCACACCCTTCAAGCTGGGAACTGAACTCTACATCTGTGGCTCAACCTTCAACCATAAGACAGGCCTATAATGGGAACAATAATTCCAGGAAGGTATGCATTATTAGGACAAGCAACTGTATGAGATCAAAAGGCAGCATTTGCCTGGGGACAAAGTTCAGAAGGCAGAGAGGTATAGGAAAGAAGAGGAAGGGAAATGGGCGAAAGTGGGAAGAATGTTATTATATTGTGGGGATTGCAATGAAAGTCACAAAACAAAATCTGTATGAATTGTTGAAAGTAAAATCAATTTTCTCTGTAAACTTTCACTTGTTTCACAATTAAAAAGAAAAGGTATCATTCACAATGGTCTCAAAACTAAAAAATGCATAATGATCCAGTTAACCAAGTATATATAAGACCCCTAAAAATTAAAATGCATTCCATGATCTTAGATGAGATGACTTGATATAGTGAAAATGTCAACTATCTCCGAAATTAATCTGTAACTAAATCTAATCCCAATCAAAATTCCAGTTAAATTTTTTGAGGATTTTAAATTTAATCTTAAATAGAAGAGTGAAGAAGGAGAATAACTTTTCATCTACAGAGATATAATAGTGACATGACAAAGATAGATAAATTGGTGGATAGTTTTGGGAAAACCGGTTTACTATCCTGGTACTTAGTAGGTAACCAAACCGAAATAAACCCACTGCCGTAGAGTTGTATCCGACTCATAGCGACCCCTCCTTGGGTTTCCAAGATGGTATCACTATGGAAGTAGATTGCCCACCTTCCTTCCAAGGAATGGCTGGTGGATTTGACCCGCCAGCCTTCTGGTTAGCAGTCAAATGCCTTAGGCACTATGCTACCAGAGCTATTCAATAAATATTTGTTAAAGGAATGAATGGGTAGGAAAATAAATGGAATTGCTACCTGTGTTTGCCTGGGTCCTCTGAGAAACAAAAGCCAAGATGGGATTAAATGTACAAGTATATTATTAAGGAAAATGATTATGAGAGAAAATGATCATGAGAAAAAAAAACAGGTAAGTCAAGTCTAGGAAAGTTATCAGACTGCCATGCAATTCTGACCCCAAGTGAGAGAAAGTTGTCAAACCATAATACAAGTCTGTGTGTTCTCTGTAATTCAAGTCTGATCACCCAAATGAAGGTCAGTTACAAGTGTCCTGGACTGCTGTGCAGTCTAAAAAAAGTTGAGCAAGGCTGATAGGGCATTATCAAATTACTAGTTGGCCGCCAAAAATGTATGCTCCTGTAGTCAGACTTTCTCATTGCAGTTGCACTATCTAAAACTGTAAACAAAGGCAAAATTTACATGATTAAAGAACTAAATGTAAAAGGTAAAACTATAATAAATAAAAATATAGAAAATATTTTCTCACATAGGGTAAACAAGGACTTAAAAAATCTTGAAAAAGCAAATTTCTAGGCAAAGGATCTAATTACACCTAAATAAAAAGCTTATTTTCAGTGAAGGATATCATAGGAAAAATTAATAAAACCTGAAAAAATAGAAGTGACATTTTCAAAACTGGAAAATGATTATGTCTAGAATATTCAATGAGAAGAATCAACAAGAAAAGGCAACTCCAATAAGAACATATTGAACAGATATTTTACAGAAAATTAAAAACTAATGGGAACACGATTAGGTGTTCAAAATAATTGGTAATTAGAAAAAGTAAAATCAGGAAAAATGTAAATGAAATATCCTCTATTAGTCTGGCAAACGTTTTAAAATTGTATAATACTAACAGTTGGTGGAGGTGTGAGGACATAAATACCTTTATGCATTTCTGGTGAGAGGTACTGGTAGACTATTGCCAATATTCTGGAAAGCAGTCTAGTACTAGTCAAATTAACTGTATACATACTCTATTTACTAACTCCAATTCTGGGCATAATCCCACAGAAATTCCCACATAGATTCATAAGGAAACATATATGAAGATAGTCATTGAAGTATGATGTTTCTATATAAAAACTGGAGGAATCTAGGTATTTGTCAACAGAAGAGTAGTTAGATAAATTGTGATACAAATGTATCTTCATATATGTTCCCTTCATATATGTTCCCTCATGTAAGAGAAGCAACAGATTGGAGGACATGGATATAGAGGCAACACGAATAGATCTTAAAAACATATGCTTGGTAAACAAAAAGAGGAAATCCTGAATAAGCAAGATAGCATAATGCCAGTTATATGAATTAAAAGTATACATTTTATTTTTTTAAAAAAATTAATTAATTTATTTTTTATTTATTGTGATTTGGGTGAAGATTTACAGAGCAAATTCACTTTCCA
>NW_006921615.1:15905826-15927255 GCF_000298275.1 Orycteropus afer afer
CAAATTCTTCTGCTAGTTGGGGTTTAGTCCACTTTTGTATCCTTCCCTTCAAGGCTCAGGGGTCCAAGATTATCTTCTGTGTCTGTGTTAATTGTTTTCCCTTTTCTTTGTTGAAGAGGGTCTGTGCAGTCCTTCTGCCTAGTCCGCCATCTTGCCGGAACTTAAAAGTATACATTTTAAAAAGCAATTCAAATTTACAAAATTTTGAAGATGAAATTCAAATAGAAAGATACATGTTAGAATAGCTCCCTAAAGGAGAATGAAAAAGAGAATAAAGTGTGAAGAAAAATGGATACCAAAAAAAAAAAAAAGAGCAAAATTCTGAAAGAAAATCTCCAATCTTGATTTCTATTTCCAGCTAATCTATCAAGTAAGTATCAGAGTGGAATGAAGACATTTTTAGGTAAATCTTTTTCCACAACCTACATTGGTGAGTAGTGACTGGGGTCTTAAAAGCTTTCCAGCAGCCATGTAAGATGCAGCTAATGGTCTCCTGTTGTTGGAAGTGAAGAAGAGCGCAAAAAACCAAGGGCATTTGGAAGCAATCAGCTTTAGGACATGATGGACCTTGAGACCAAAAGAACTAGCTTGTGCCCAGCTACCAATGGCCACCACTCGGGAATGGATCAAAACTGGAGATCCTGGATAGAGTGGGAGGAAAAATGTGGAACAAAATTGAAAAACACAATAATGACCAGAATTACTGGTTGGATGGTGTCTGGTGGGACCCCCAATACTATAACCAAAAACTCCAAAACCAAACTCACTGCCTGGAGCGACCCCTCCTTGGGTTTCCGAGGTGGTATCACTGTGGAAGTAGATTGCCCAACCTTCCTTCCAAGGAGTGTCTGGTGGGTTTGAACCTCCAGCTTTCTGGTTAGCAGTCAAATGCCTTAGGCGCTATGCTACCAGTGCTCCTCCCCAGTGCTATAGCCCTGGGATACACTTCAGGCCTGAAATAAAACTCACTCTCAGGGGCTGCCTCTCTGGGAGCCACCCCAATAGTAAATAAGTAAGTAAATAGTCAATGAGATGTACACACAGACCACTCAACCCAGGGTGACACACCCACATACTCTATGGAGATGCATCCCTTAAAGCATCCCTTGAGCAGAGGGGCAACATTTGCGTGGAAGAAATGCAGGACACACAGGAGCACATACTATGAGAGGCACAGGAGAGTGGGAGGTTACTGGGAATGGAGGAAAGGAGAGTGGCTTAGGGTTGGGGATGGTAATTGGGTAGTGAAACCAAATGTACACGAAATGTTGAATGTAAAACTCTGTAATTTTGCACATAAAGCACAATATGAAAATAAATTTTTTAGATAAATATGTATCATAAAGTAATCTCCCACTATCTTTTCTCAAGAAGCTACTTGAGGATGTGCTTTTATAGAACAGTAAGCCACATGAGAAAAGATGAACACAGAGAAAATAAGAAAAAGGAGATCAAGCACAGAAGAGAGTCTAAGGGAATCCTCAACAAAAGGGTCAAGGAATGTATCAGATACACATGCATAACACATTGAGAGTATCTACTTCTACTCTGTCACATGGGGTCTCTGAGTCAGAAATGACTCAACAGCACCTAACAACAAGTTGGCATTGGAATAATATGATGTAGAGATGGGAAGATTATCTTGGTGGGCACAATGTAATCACAAGAGAAGGCAGGAAGACAAGGAGATCTGGTTAAGAGAAGAGAGGTAACAAAGGAAGCAGAGGTTGTAGTAATGTGTTTTGAAGATGGAGGAAGAGGTCACAAGTTCAGAAATGCAGGCAGCCCTTAGAAATGGGGAAAGGCAAAGAAATGCATTCTCTCCTCTAGCCTTCAGAAAGAATAAAACTCTGCCCTTGATTTTAGCCCTGAAAACCCATTTTCAACTTCTGAATTCCAGAACTATGACATAATAAATGTGTGTTGTTATATGCCACTAACTTTGTTGTAATTTGTTACAGCACTGATAGGAAATGGGTACAACCAGAATGGACAGTTTCATTTTACAGTTCATTTTATTTGGGCAACTTGGCAAAAGGGAATGATGTTTAAATGCACAGGCTCTGGAGATGAATGACCTGAATTCAAACCCTAATGAGTAGCTATATGAGTTGGGTACATTGTTTAACTTCTCTTCAATGTACTTTTTTTTTTTTTTTTTTTGGAAAATGGATCCATCTCATAAGGCTGTTTATAAGAATTAGGTGAGTTAATGTAAATAACACTCTTAGAAAGGTGCCTGGCACATAGCAAACACTCAAGAAATTTTAATGCCTTCATATCACATATTGCACATTTCAGCAAATGCTAGAGCTAGAAAGTAGAATTGTGTTTAAGAAGTCCATGTTGCTTTATCAGGTCTGCTGCTGCTACAACTATATGAATTGCTTAATAATCCAGAGAATGGGCTTTTTCAGCACTTAGACCCTAACAGATGGTCTATAGCTGATAAGGGTTTGCAATACTCAGGGAAAGCCCCAACGTTCACCAACAGCTGCACATTCTCCCTTGGGAAGGATTCTCTCTTTTGTTCCTCTTTCAGGGTCTCTGAAAGAGATGATCAGAACCTCTTGCCATCTGGTGTTGGTAGTTCTTAAACCCAGTTTCGTTTCTGTTTATAAAGATACAAAATACTCCAGGCTATATTTAAAACAGTTTCTAGACCAGCATGACTATACTGTTCCTGCCTTACCCTAAGAAATTGCCTTTCTGGGTGAATAGCTCCTTTCTCTACAAAAGCTGAAGCATACATAGGTGCTTGATGTATTTTTTCCCCAGACTTTGAAGAGATACAGACTTTGTGAGTGGCAATGAACAAGATTTCTGTGTGAGTGTGAGCATCCACGCAGGCATATAGCATTTAATTGCAATGTTTAGTTGCATTACAAAGATGGCATTTGGATCTCTAACTATAGCAAGAATGATCTGTGGAACAGATCTTCAGAGCCATGTGAACCAGGCCCTTTAAGGCCATTGTGTTGTTTTTTTTGGGGGATGGGTAGAATGGGAATCTCATTAATCTTTGACTCCTTTGACATCCTTGAGTTCTGAAGTAATAGCTCCAATTTGTGCCTGCTTAGAAAGGGTCAGGTAGGTACCTTTGAGATGCAGATCTAGCCAGAGTACTGACCACTACTGGTGTTTTGTGGTGTTTGAGTTGGTGTTTTGTGGACATTTGTGGGCATTTGCAATGCATATACTTTTCTAGACTGGTTAATCCTCTAGAATGGAGCATTGTACCACCCAGATAAACCAGAATAATCTCAGGTCTCAAAATCCTTAATTTAATCATGTTGTCAAAGACCCCTTTTCCTTGTAATATTTACAAATCCCTGTGATTAGGATCTGATATCTTTGGGTGTATGTTATTCAGCCTACTATAGTGCCTAAAGCATTTGACGGCTAACCAGAAGACTGGTGGTTCAAACCCACCAACCACTCCTTGGCAGGAAGATTGGGCAATCTACTTCCGTAGTGATACAGCCTTGGAAACCCAAGAAGGGGTCGCTATGAGTTGGATTCTACTTGATGGCAATGAGTTTGGAGATTTTTTTTTTTTAAGAGCTATCTACTAGGTAATCCACAGATAAGCATTGGATTGTTAGGCGAAAAAGGAGCCCTGGTGACACAATGTTTAAGTGCCCAGCTGGTAACTGAAAAGTTGGTAGTTTGGATCTACCAGCGGCACCACAGGAGAAAAGACCTGGAGAACTGCTCATGTACAGCCTAGGAAACCCTGTGCTCCAGTTCTATTCTGTCATATAGACTTGCTATGAATAGGAATTGACTCTAACACATCTAACAACACTAGCCGAAAAGTTGGAGGTTAAAATTCACCCAGAGGTGCCTAGGTAGACAGGCCTGGTGATCTGCTTCTGAAAGTTTACGTTCTTGAAAACCTTATGTAGCAGTTCTACTTTGCACATATTGGGTCGCAATGAGTTGAAATTGACTCAACAACAACAATCAACCAAGACAGCCAAAACCAAACCTGCTGCTGTCAAGTCAATTCCAACTCATAGTGACTTTTTGTTCTTGTGGTTGGTTTCCTTTCCAGTCTCACATTCTGAGTGGTGAACTCTTTGAGGACAGGGCTTCTTTTTCTTAGTAGTATGACCCAGAATTTCCCATAGTGCCTGACTCCTAATAGATGTTAAAGAAGTATTTGTTGAAATATTGAACCCAGATCTCTTGATTCTCCAGACTAGTGCTCTTACCTTATACCAGCATCCAGAAAAACTTTGAGTGAACTTTTAAGACGATTCTTTTTCCTAGGTAATTTCTAGGTAAAGAGATCATCTGTTTTAGACTCCAAGCATTGCTTTGTAAAGGTGAACACTCCATCATGATCAAACTGATTGTTAGAGTAAACTAAAAATATCCCCTGAAGTCTTCTTAAAACCAAACAATTGTTTAGGTTCACTAGTAAAAAAGATCTGCTTTGAGCATAATGGTATTTTAAGAACAATCCCTATGGGATCAAGTTGACAACAGAAACTCAAAAGATTTGATAGAACCTTAGAGAGCAGTAAGTTTAAGTTAATGGAGAAGGAACAACTTTGAAAAGGAGAGTGAGAATGGTTGCACAATTTGAAGATTGTAATCAATGTCACTGAATTGCACATACAGAAACTGTTGAATTGGTGCATGCGTTGCTGTCTCAAAAAGAACAACAAAATACATACAATTAAAAACAAGTAAACTAACTCTTAGAGTAGTTTGGAGAACTGCAGAGAGTTTAGGGGCGGCTCTGTGTTGTGTAGTGTTTGTAGTCTGCTATAGACTATATACTACTACTGAGAGTAACTCATCTGAAACTCAGTGAGATATTCGGATGGAATTTTTATCTACTACTCTGTAGGGAAGCAGACCATAAGGAAATCTTAAATGTTATTCCATTTTAAATTACACCAGATTCTTTCGTTTTTATCCCCTGGAATTTCATCTTTGCCAACTATTGACCCAAATTGTTTTGTAAAGGAAAGGATGTTTTTAGTGCCATGCAGTATAAAAGATTGACTTTTCTCCTATTGTTCCTACTTTTAAATGTCTATTTATTACTGTATATTATAAAATATATTACTGTATTAAGCTTCCTTGAAAAATTTCAGAGTTTAACAACTCTTCAGCAATTACGTAATCTAACCATCCTATCGTTGTTGTTATGTGCTGTTGAGTCAGACTCGACTCATAGCGACCCCTCCTTGGGTTTCCGAGGCGGTATCACTACAGAAGTAGATTGCCCAACCTTCCTTCCGAGGAGTGGCTGGGGTTGGAACCACGAGCCTTCTGGTTAGCAGTTAAGTGCCTTAGGAACTATGCTACCAGAGCTCCTCTAACCATTCTACTTAACGAATAAAGAAATTGAGGCTCAGAGGTTCAGTTGTTAGTTGCGCCCACTGGCCTAACTTTCAGCAGCCAACTTTACCTGTACTGACACTGATGGATGTGCATTCACTCAAGCCAGGAACTATCTGTGTTCTAATTATTGCAAATTAGTAATCTTCATAGAATTCTATAACTATCAATTAGCTCCATGTGTAATTACTAGGAATATTTAATTTTTCTCACCAGGTTAGATAGGAAAGAATTACTGCTTCTTTGTGTTTGTTTTCTCAGGACTGTAGTAGCTGGATTAAAAAAAATGAATATACATCAATCAATGACTTATTCTCTTCAGTTCAATTTATCTCATATTGAATGAATACCCAATACATTCAGCAGTGATGGCTACTTGGAGATACTTAGATGTATGTAGTGTTGACAGGGTAACTGATGGATTTTCCTTCTAAATAATTTCCCTCTGTCCTTCCCTATGGATTACCACCATTAAGTTTATATCATGAAGTTAATGTTCCAGGGAAGGAAATGAAAGACCCTATCTCAAACTAAGATCAACATTATAGTACAGGAAGGTCACTAAGAAGTTTGAATGGGTGCTGAGCAAGCCTATTGATCATATCTACCACAGCCTGGATGTGTTAAAGGTTTGAAACCTTGTGGAATGCTGCACCACTGGAGCCAGTTTACCAAAGATGTTTTCTCACTTGTCCTCAAAGTTAGAATACAACTAAAGTACCTTTTAGGGTAACATTTTCAATGTGAAACCACCTCAACCAGGTGACATTTGAAATCACCAATAACTGGAATGGTGATAACTGTACTTAACTAGTTATAAAGACAGGTTTCTAAAACTACTTTTACACCTCTCAAAGCCCCACAAACCCTAAAGAAGTAGGAACTGTTAGTAAAATAAATCATGATGATCTTGTCTGGATGTTTGAGAGAGACTTAAGAGCCTGAGGCTCTGTCTTCAATGCCTCTGATGACTTCTAGAGTATCAAATGTCAGTGATACTGTTGGTCATAAGCTATCTAACAATGATTCCTTGGTCCCTGTTGAATGGCAGGCATGAGGCCCATTATAAAGATTGAAAATTGGCAATAGAGTAAGTCTCCATGATAAAATCTAGGCCAAAGCATTGTGAAATACTCTCAATCATTTTCTTGACAAATGTAACATAGTGTGAATGATTTATGAGGACATGATATTGTAGAAAAGGGATAGTTCTAGTAATAGGAATGACTTGTGCCTTGCCCTTGGGAAACTTCACTCCTGCATAGGTCTTTCTGGAATAAAAGAATTTGATTGCTATTGATATTAAGAAAAGTCTGACATATGAATAAAGAAATAAAGTCACTAAATGCATTGAGCAATTATCCCAGAAACCCGATGCTCATAAAAGTGCTTGCTATTAAACAGTAATTTTTGTTTCATAGTGACTACATAGTCACTCCAATTTAATTGGTAAGATAGTGTCATATGCCTTATTTTTTATTCAATAAATACATAGTTTTTTCAAACCAAAGTTCTCACATATTTATTAGTCAATCTCTCAATACAGAAGTATAAAAGCAAAGGGAGAAAAGAGAAGTTTCCCAATACTTTTTTAATTGATCAGATTCTGGTGAAATTTTAAACTTGCTATGGTAAAATGCTAGTGAAGTGACGTGGCTGAATGCTAGTGAACCTAGGTATATATGTGCCGTCACATGTGCAACTCCTTATAGACCAGGATGGCTCTTCTCCAATGACTTCTCTTGGAGTTGTATCTGATTTTGTTACCCGTTTTCATTCAAATCCATTGGTTGATAGGGTGATTCTGCTTTTATTTCTTGGCCAGGAATATCTTGATCCTGAAAGTCTTATGAGAAGACATGCAAGGATGGAAGGTGGCTGCACTTACCACTATAGAGGAGAAAAGGGCAGGGAGAGCTCAATAAATATTTTTTTGAAAGCTTATTGTGCCAAGCATTTTTCTAAACACTGGAGATAAAAAAGTAGAAACAAAGTCCCTGATCTAATGGAGTTTGCTAAGCTGATTTGAAATCTTTCTGACCTTTATATAATTTTTATTTTAGTATATCAGAAGTGGTCTGGGATAGACTAAAATATAATACACCACAGCAATCTGTATCTGGAAGACTAATGGAGTTAATGTACCTCCTAAAATATATCCAAGGAGCTCAGGTGGTGTAGTGCCTAAGGCATTTGACTGCTAACCAAAAGGTTGGTGGTTCAAACCCACCAGCTGCTCTGTGGAAGGAAGATGGGGCAATCTACTTCCATAAAGATTTACTAGCTTGAAAACCCAATGGGGGTCACTGTGAGTTGGAATCGACTCAATGGCAGTGAGTTTTTTGTTGTTATTTTTTCAAATATACCTGGAGTGCCATTGAAAGCTATGTGTCATTTTTGATGAATAAGAAAATCAAGTTACAATACAATGTGATCTTATTTTGTTAAAATATTATGCATAAAAGAAAGTATCAAAAGGTTGTACACTCACATTTTAAAAGCAACTATGGATACTAAAGGTGTTTTATTTTTCTTTTTATGTTTTTCTGTGTTTTCCAAATTATATATTCATATATATATATATAAAACTAAACAAACTAAAAAGTTATATATCTATATATATATATATATAGATATATGAATATATGATTAGGAAAACACATATGTATGTCCATATATATGAATATATTTTGCTGTTTTAAAACTATATACTTCTGCTAATTAGTTTTAAAATGATAAATAATTTCAGATTTTGAATTATTCTTTGTCATTTCTCTCAAGTATTAGATCACTACTGTGGTGGAATGAGTTCCTTTATTTGGCCTTTTGCCTTGGTTCTTTAGAAAAACAGCTTGAGAGATTTTCCTCTTAAGTCCTGAAGAATTACCTTGGTCCTAGTTTTCCATCCCAGAGGGTTTGTTACTTTTGTTCAGGTTGATTGATATTTCCTGGGTAAGTTGTAAACAGCTTAGGCTGATGCTTTTTTTCTGAGCGGTGTGCACCTTGCAGGGATTGGTCAATTGGTTATGCAAATGAAGTGTCTATAGCTTACTGTGCAAATAAAGTGTCTGTGGCCTACCTACCAAGAAGGAATTGGTTAATTCATGGCCCTCATGGGAAAGCCATGCTTTGAAATTGATGAGGAGTTTGTATATAAAAGCAGCCAACCCAACAAGTTTTTCAGACAGAAAGAAGCAGGAAGATAGAAAGCAGCAAGAAGCAGAAAGGAGAAAGGGAAGGGACCTACTAAAAGAGGTCAAAGACTGTAACATTGAAGATAGCATCAGGTTCAGAAAGAGCCCAGTGGCAGAACCAGTGTCAACAGGCCTAAAAGGGTGCTACAGCAGACAGTAGGGTCAAGAGGAGCTCGTCCTCAGGGGGCTGAGAGGAGGTCTGAATGGTAAAGAGAGCTGAGAGAGCTATCTGGCACTGAAGAAGGAAGACTTTACCAACATGCCTCCTGACCCTGATCCTGACATCAGCCTGTTTATCTTCATCCCAAATAGTACATTGCTACTTCCTTAATAAACCACTTAACTCTACATGTGATGGTTAATGTGATGTGTCAGCTTGGTTAGTCTGATGCTCACTGATTTGGCAGAAAGGAGCTTGGATTCTTAGACTAGACTATTTCAAATGCAAATGATTTTATGTAATGGTTAATATTAAGGGATACAGAAGAGAAACTATGGTACAGCATGGGCAGTATTTTGTTATGGGAGTCAGAACATTCAAGAGCTAATTCTGGATGTGATTTTAACTAGAAATGTTATTTGAGAAATGCAAGTCTCTTGATCTGAAAAATAATGAATTTCGTTTTACTTATAACATTCTATGATTATTTAAGCTATGTAACTGGTTATATACATTTAAATGAAGAAATTTATATTTTAAATATACATTTTATAATATATATTTTTTTACATATGTGTAGACACATCCATATATATATAAACTCATTGCTGTCGAGTCGGATCTGACTCATAGCAACCCCTCCTTGGGTTTCTGAGACAGTATCACTACGGAAGTAGATTGCTCAACCTTCCTTCTGAGGAGTGGCTGGTGGGTTTGAATCGCCAGCCTTCTGGTTAGCAGTCAAATACCTTAGGCACTACGCCACCAGAGCTCCCGTGTATACACACACACACACACACACACAAATGTAAAACCTATGCATATATAGCAAAGCCAGGCAGGGTTAGAACAGGGATTTGAATAGTCTGTACTTGTTGAACTAGTCTTTCTATCTATTACATCTTTTTATTATCTTGCTTTCCTATTGGAAAAGAAGTACATTAATGCTGTGGATCGCTGGCCAGCCGGGCAGGTGTGTGTCATCAGAGGTTAGTGAATACTGGCAGCAGCTGTGGGATAAATCCCCATTCTAGGAAGACTGTAGTAGAAGAAACAACACAAGTCTTGTTGTGGAATCCAAGGAAAGCACAGACCTGTAGTCAAT
This sequence comes from Orycteropus afer afer, assembly GCF_000298275.1. Taxonomy (NCBI): domain Eukaryota; kingdom Metazoa; phylum Chordata; class Mammalia; order Tubulidentata; family Orycteropodidae; genus Orycteropus; species Orycteropus afer. The sequence continues at coordinate 15,915,644 of NW_006921615.1, forward strand.
CTTGTCTCACCCACAGAGCCTTAAGCATTTCTCAGTTCTAATGTTTCTAGGGTGAGAGGGGCTTTGACTATTTATTATACACCAGAGACTAGTAAAGAGCATAAAGATTAAAAGGCTGCCTTTTCTAGCTAACAAAACAGTGCATGGTGACAAATCACAGGGAAGTCTTTTTGTTCAGCAAGGGTTGCATAGTCAAGGCAGCAGTGTAAAGGATAATGATTTCAGAACATTTGCAGTGTAATAGGAAGTTTAGCAATCCACCTAGAGCTCAGTTTATTTCAGAAAAATGTACTTGACAGTGATTTGCCTATCAGGTACATGAGACAATGCATATATTAAACAGTTACAATAACACTTTTCACTCTTTACTAATTTATTCAGAATAATTTCTTCATTCTTCAGAGATTTGTCAAGTGCCAATCATAGACCAGAGTCTGTGCTAGGTACCAGATGACCTCTTTTAGCATCTTGTGCCTGAACAGCAAGGGGCTCTGGTGACATTGTGGTTAAAGCATTCAGCTGTTAACCAAAAGGTGAGTGGTTAGAACCTACTAGCCACTCTACAAGAGAAAGATGTGGTAGTTCACTTCTATAAAGATTTACAGCATTAGGAATAGTTCACCTCTGTCCTAAGGGGTTGCTATGAGTTGGAATCAAGTCAGTAGCAAGGGGTTTGTTTTTTGTTTGGTATCTAGATAGAAGAAGATTGTCAGGACTGGCCAGTGCTACAAAAACTTCTAGAGTTGGTTGACCTGGATTATTTTCTGAGTAGCAATTTTTGGAACCAGTCTAATTCTTGTCTCTAGACACATGGTTTCTGAATTACAGCAGTCATTGTTGTTGGTATTTGTTGCCGTTGAGTTGATTCTGACTCACAGCGACTGTCCAGTGTGTAAAGAGTACAACTTCTCCAGAAGTAGATTGCCAAGGCTCTCTTCTGAGGCACCTGTGTGTGGGTTTGAACTGTCAACTTTTCAGCTTAACTGTTTCTACCACCCTGATACTCCTAAAGCAGCCAAAACCAAAAAACCCAAACTTACTGCCATCAAGTCGATTCCAGCTCATAGCCAACCTCCTGTGGGTTTCCAAGACTGTGAATCTTCATGGAAGTAAAGTTTCTTTCTGTAGAGTGACTGGTGGGTTTGAACTGCTTATCTTTTGGTTAGCAGCCAAATGTCTTATCCACTAAGCCACCAGAACTGCTTAAAGCAGTCATAGTGGAAACTAAATTTCTGTCTTTTCTCTTATGCATCATAAGTGACTTACATACCTCTAGCAATTATTTTCCATAACTCAATGAGTATAACAGGATATGGGATCTAATGAAGAATAAACAGCTAACATAGATTTACTATATGCAAAGTTCTGTTCTAAGCATTTTACCTGCACTAACTCATTCAATCTTCTCAACAGCTCTATAAGGTAGACAATATTATTATCATCATTTTACAGAAATGGAAGCTGATGAGAAGAGATGATTTTCCACAGTTTGAGGGACTACTTAATCTTCTTACATTGGTGTCCAATTACCACTCCATGTCATTTTGTTAGAAAAGAGTACTACATAAAAGAGAATAACTTTTTTTTTCCCCAAAAAAGGAACTGAAGAATTTACAGTCATCAAATTTGATTAAAAGTATAGAGAGAATTCTGCTTAGATCGTGCTGCCTGACTTACAGGAAAACTATTCATTTAGTCCTCCATTTAACAAATATAATAATTTCCTACCCTGTACTAGGCATCTGGGATCAAAAGATGACTATTCTTTAAGCTTTTAGACCATTAGGAAAGAGAAATATGTAAACAAATGCATACCAAGAGATATGATAAAAACTACAAATAAAATATGTGGATAATGTGAAAGACTGGGAGATTAATATCAATAACTAGCACTTATTAGCACCTATTATGGACTGGGAGCTGGACTAAGAGCTGAACATATATTAATATTAATTCTTTTAATACAACATCCGTATTATGCAGGTGCTATCCCTGGGTTTCACAAAAGGTTAAGTGCTTGGCCATTGACCAAGAGGTTAATGGTTTGAATTCACCCAGAGGCACCTCATAAGGAAGGCTTGGTGGTCTGCTTCCAAAAGATCACAGTCATGAAAACCCTATAGAGACCAGTTATACTCTAAAAATGCATGGGGTCACCCTGAGTTAGAATTAACTCAATGGTTTTTTTTTTTTTTTCTTTTTTAATTATTATCCCAAATTTATGGACAAGGAAACTGAGTTTCAATAGATGCCCAAGGCTGTTGGGAGAAAATTCTTAGTGGGTATGCCAAGGTTCTGACCTTTTATTTGGGCTTTCTCAGGCTTTTATTTGCAGCAAGAAACCTTGCAGGATGAGGTTACTTCTGGAAAAAGAAAAGGCTTCCTTTACTTATTATAAAAGCAGTAATTCCCCTAACTTAGTGTTCCTCACCCACAACATAATCCACTGCATGTCCTGCCCCCTGTGAAGGGTCTTTGCATCACTACCATGGGACTGGGTGGCATGCAGGACCAACACAAACAAACATGAAGTTTTAGCTACGGCTTTTGTCATGAGTAACGAAGTTCTTTGTCTCTGACACAGAAGTCTCATGTCTTTTGCGAACATTTATGAAATAGTAACAGGCTAACTAGTTAGCATGTAAGTAGAGTAAAATCTCAAATCCTGCACGATTCTTGATAAGGCCATACAACTAGGAAATAATGATACTTGAATTTGAATCTGAGTAGTTAAGCTTTGAAACCCACAGTCTTAAACACTACAAATACCACATAATAAATAGGTAGTTAAGTTCTCCTGGTAGGACCAAAAAAAAAAAAAAAAAACAACCTTGGGAATAAATCTTACTAGGGACGCAAAATACCTGTACAAAGAAAACTATAAAACACTACTTCAGGAAACTGTAAGAGATCTACATACATGGACGAACATATGGTGCTCGTGGATATGAAGATTGAACATTGTGAAAATGTCAGTACTACCCAAAACAATCTGTACATTCAATGCAATCCTAATCCAGATCCCATCAACATTCTTTAAGGATAAGGAAAAAAAAACAATCACCAATTTTATATGGAAAGGAAAGAAGAGACCTTGGATAAGAAGAGGACTATTGAAGAAGAACAAAATAACGAAGTCTCACACTCTCGGATCTCAAAACCTACTATAAAGCCACAGTAGTCAAAACCGCCTGGTATTGGTACAATGACAGACACATAGACCAACGGAATAGAATTGAGAACCTAGAAATAGATCCATTGACCTATGGTCAGCTGATCTTTGACAAAGGGCCCAAATCCATTAAATGGGGAAGAGGCTGTTTCTTTAACAAATGGTGCTGGCAAAACTGGATATCCATTTGCAGAAAAATAAAACAAAATCTGTACCTCACACCATACACAAAAACTAACTCCAATGGATTAAAGACTTCAGTGTGAAACCTAAAACTATAAAGTTCCTCAAGGAAAAAATTGGGGCAAAGTTAGGGGCCCTAATTTATGGCATAAATAGACTGTCAAGCATAACTCAAAATGCACAAATAGCAGAAGATAAACTAGAATGGGACCTTCTCAAAATTAAATTTTTATGGGCTTCCAAGGACTTTTCCAAAAGAGTCAAAAGAGAACCTATAGATTGGGAAAAACATATATAGATTGGGAACAACATATCTAAGAAGAGACTTATCTCTAGAATTTATAGAAAACTCCAACAGTTCAACAACAAAAACACAAAAAATTCAATTAAAAAGGAGGCAGAAGACATGGATAGACATTCATCAAAGAGGATATTCAGGAGGTCAACAAACACATGAAGAAATGCTCACAATCATTAGCCATTAGAGAGATGGAAATCAAAACAACAATGAGATACCATCTTGGCCCAGCCCTAAAAACAAAGTTCAACAGAATAGAAAATAATTAATGCTGGTGAGGATGTGGAGAGATTGCCACTCTCATATACTGCTGTGGGACTGTTCAATGATACAAGCACTGTGGAAAGCAATATGGCAATTCCTTAAAAAGTTGGAATTAGAAATACCATTTGGTCCAGCAACCCCATTATTAGGTATATATACTAAAGAACTGAGAACCAGGACAAGAACAGATATATATGCACACTCATGTTCATTGCAGCACTATTTACAATAGCAAAAAGATGAAACAACCTAGGTGCCCATCAACAGAAGAATGGATAACCAAACTATGGTACATACACACAATAGAATACTATTCAACACTAAAGAATAATGTAGAATCTACCAAACACATACTCTGGATAAACTTGGAGGACGTTACGCTGAGTGAAATAAGTCAATCACGGAAGGACATATATTGTGTTAGTTCATTTCATTATTTTAAAAAGTCAAGCAAAGGTTTACATATGGAAGGAAACTTTCTTTGTTAGTTACCAGGGGTAGGAGTAGAGGGGAAGGAACACTGCTAGATAGGTAGAGACAAGTATTGATTTGGGTTAAGGGAAGGACAATGTATCAAATATGAGTGATCAACACAGAAGTATTGAAGAAGAGGAATTTAAAACAAATTTTTTTTTTTTTTTCAAATTTCCTGGTAGAGTAAAGGCAGATTTTTTTTTATTTTAATTTTTTATTTTTAAAGAATGTGGCTTTTGGATTGAATTTTGAAGGATAGATGAGAATTTAAGAGAATAGGGACAAGGAACATTCCAAGCAGAGGAAACAACTTATGCAAAGGCTAGAAAGTAAGAAGCATACAGTATGTTCAAGTCACTACATGAATGGTGTTGTAAGACTGCAGTGCCCGGTGGAATTTTGCTGAGGACTGTGGCAAGAGATGAGGTTGGAAAGATAGGCAGACGCCAGAGCTTGAATGGGCATGTGTGCCCATTTATCTTGTAGAAATCATTTTAAGTATTTTAGGCAGCGAAGTGGCATGACCAGATTTATGTTTTTGAAAGAGCCCTCTGGACCAGTGTGCACGACGAATTGGAGAGGTCAGAGAGACCAAGAAAGAAGCAGTTGGAGTAATATAAATAAGACGTGATGGGGGCCTGGACTTTGAATCATGAACAGTTTAAGTGCCAGTGTTTTAATTTAACGCCTAATGATAGTAGGTAATTAGCTTGGAATTATTCCAGCCAGAACAGTTGTATTTTTAGTTCCCAAGTATTGGTCTTTCCCCTCAACCCCATAAGGAGCACTGGTAGTGCAAGTGGTTAAGTGCTTGGCTGCTAACAGAAAGACTATCTGCTCCTCAAGAGAAAGATAAGCCAGTCTGCTTCCATAAGCATTACAAGCTTTGGGATCCTATGGGGCAGTTTTACTTTGTCCTATAGAGTTGCTATGTGTCAGAATCGACTCAATGGTAATGGGTTTGGATTGGGATTGGTCTTTTGACTTTGTAAAAAAGTATGAGAAGATTAAGTGAATAAAGTGATCTTTTTCTACCAATTCCAGATAGACGAGACAAGAAGAGGAGTTGGGTCTCCACCATACTACGACTGAGAGGAGTACATACGACACTAAGGGGACAACTCTATCTGCTCTCTTCATCATGGCAAAGTAGAGTGGAGAAAAGCTATCAGAGAATTCTTATGGAAAGCAGAGATTCTCAAATCTCCTGGGCACAGCCCTCTTTCATGGAATAGCATTTACCATAGCACACACTACTTACTTGTTTCTCTTCATATAGGAAGAACTCTGGTAAAGCAAGGGTCACTGTAGAAGTTTGAGAGTATAAGTGATGGTAATGAAGATTGTGAATTTATCTGATTTGTCAATCAGATGTAAATGATCTATTCTGAATATCCTAATGTTCACATGTCTTTAGGTTTATTTATGGGAAAATTACAGTCTAAAATATTGTTGATAAAGATATGCATCACTGCAGCTGCAACAAACCAAAATAATAATGATGAAACTAAACAAACGATAGTTCATGGTTAAAAAGTAGTAATCTCAGCAATTGAAAAATATAACTTGGGAAAAAAATATCTTACATTGCCTCACATCCATTCTTCCTTCCTAGAGTCTACATTTTATTGAGGGATATACTCTCCTCTACACAACCAAACATGTTTGAAGAATCTGGCCCATCCCCAGTTCCAGGTGGTAGATTTTAGTTTGTCTAAATAAGTCCAGTTCTCTTTGCTGGTAATTGGTTTATGCAAATGAGCTTCTGCTGGGTATTTTGTGTCTGAATGTAATGCCTGAAATCGCTTTATCTATCTTGCAAACCTGAGAAGCTCTACCCTGAGGATAAAACGTACCCAGAGAGGAGGAAGAGTCAAGAGACACTCAAAGAAGCACACCCAGGTCTTTTATCACTGGAATTTCTGTAACTTTGGACTTCTTGTTGTGTAGAAACATAAATGTTCTTATTAGTTAAGCCATTTGATCAGTTTTCTGTTATTATCAAAATCTTCCTGATATGATGACACACCTAAAATGCTCATGCACTGATAGCATTCAAGAAGCTTTGCAATGTTAACCATTTGCTTAATTACTTCTATTTCAGCACAGTTCCATGTGTTGCCAAGTGCAACTGCACTGTGTAATACTTTCAAGGCTGTGAACTTTTGGAAACAGATTACTAGGTTCTTCTTCTGAGGTAGGTTTGAATGGCTTAACAATTTGCACCATCCAGGAACTCCTTTTCACATTAGCAAGCCTTAAAAAGCAGTCAGAATTTTAGAAGAATTATGAAATAGAATCTTTGATAAAATCTAGAAACTGCTAATGGTAGCTTGTGAATACCAAATTTTATTAATCCTATTTTCCTTATTAAGTTACTACAAAGTAGCTCTTTGAAGTGATGTAAAATGAAGGTTTAAGAGCCAGTGGAAGAACATACACCTTTGGACCAGTTCTTGGAAGAAGGTGGAATCCAAAGTGTTATTTTAAAAAACCACTGCCCCAGAGATAACTTTAACACTGAACCACTGCAGAATGACAGGTATGTAACTTGTCCAATAGCAAGTGTTCCCAGTAACAGCTAAATTGCTATTTGTTGAATACAAGCTATAGATACAACACACTGCTAAATGATCATTATGAGGGGCCAGTTTATTATAATTATGGTAATTTAGAAAAACTTTCATAAATGTATTTTGGCTTAGAATGTACAAACTAGTAAAAAGAGGAACCAATGTTCCTCTCTCTGAAGCTATATGTAGACTTCCCCCCAAGATACCTGTCCACATTTTACACTAAAAATTTAGATTATCTCCCCAAAGTCAACCATCTGGTCTCTTTGATTGATTGATTTATTAACAGATGGGTAGTATTTTATTCTCTCTTTGTATTCTTTCTGAAGAGAGTTTGTGTAAATTTACATAATTTTAATTGAAAGATATTTAGTCCTCATTTTTCATAAGGAAACTGTTGCATATAGGTCTAGGGTGCTGGGAATTTGTCTAGTGTTGTTTTCTCTGTCCTACTGGCTTCTTTGTGTGCTTTAATATTAATGGTTGTGAAATGTACCAAATAAATGAGAAACCATCTTGTTTTGAGGAATTATATTAATTTGGATCTTTTAGATTACAGAGAACAAGACTTCCTATTACTCTGGCGATTAATTGTAATTAGAAAAAGAAAACAGAGGAATGAGGAAAATGTATCAGCAACTGGACAGCCACTACTCCAGAGAAAAAAGAACAATGGCTTCACATCAGTTGGGATACAATAACCGTATTCATGACTCAACAGGAACTTTGGGGTTTGGATATCATTTTGTGCCTTCAGAATTGGACATCTGTCGCTCCCTACTTATGATTGCCACTTATGTGACTTTGTTTCTTTTATATCTGGTTTGTCCAACTTCTGCTTCAAGAAAGATAGTTTCACTATATGCAGAAGCTAAGTTGACATTTATTCTTTCAGCACTTTAAAGTTAACATTTCGTTGTCTTCTGCTTTGCATTGTTTCTGATGAAAAGTCAGTAGAAGTTATTGTTGTTCCCTAGTATGCAATATGTATTTTTCTCTGGCTACTTTTAAGATTTTCTTTTAAAGATTTTTTTTGCATTACTTTTTAACCATTTGATTAGGATGTCCCTAGATGTTTTGCTTTTGCTTTTTTTTTTTTTAATTTTACTTTTGTTTTGTAATTATCCACTAGGGCTTTTAGGGATTCTTGGACTTAGGAGTTGATGATGTCTTCATTAAATTTGGAAAAACTGTCAACATTATTTCTTCATGTATATTGTTTTACTTCATTTCTTTGTTTTCTCTTTTTGGAACTCCAACTATATAGTTGCCTCTCAGTATCCATGGGAGATTGGTCCAGGACCCCTTACAGATACCAGAACACATGGATGCTCTGGTTCCTTTTATAATAGCATAGTAGTTGCATATAACTTATATACATCCTCCTGTATGCTTTAAATCATGCCTAGATTATTTGTAATACCTAATACAATATAAATACCGTATAAATAGCATTTTATGTTCCCTCCTAGTCATTAAGGGATTGCTTTTACTTTCCTGAAAATTTTCATTCTGCAGTTAGTCAAGTCCATGGATGTGAAGCCTGCAGATATGAAGAGCCAACGGTTCATATGTTAGAATGCTTGATATTATTTCACAAGTCACTGACACTTGAGTGCTTCTTTCTTTTTAATCATTTTTCACTCCCTGACTACGTTCTATAATTTCTATCAACTTGACTTCACATTCACTGATGCTTTCTTTTGAAAGTTTAAGCTGCTGTTAAGGTCTTCAGTGAATTTATTTCAGACATTGCATTTTATAATTCTAGAATTTACATTTTATCCTCTTTCAGGGTTTCCTTTTCTCTTCTGAAATAGCCCCCTATTGTAACCATTATGTCTATGCTTTCCTGTAAATTCTTAAAAATTTTATAATGATTGATATAAAATCCTTTTCTACTAATTCCAATAACTAGGCTTATCTATGGGTTTGCGTCTATTAATTGTTTTCTCTTGATTGTTGGTCAGTGTGTCTTGTTTTCTTGAACATCTTATAAGTTTTATTGTATCTCAGCTATGTGTATAAAAGCACAATGAAGAGTGAAGTATTTTTCTTTATTTTCCAGAGAGTGAAGGCTCTTTTCCTTTGACAGTTAAAGTAAAGGTCTAATTATTCAGATTCCTTCCAGAGTAAAATTGAGTTGAATCTTGCTGAAGCTTTAATTATATTAAGATCACCTATACTTAAGCCAACCCTCAAAGTCTCACATTTCAGCTTATTATTATTATTATTATCAATATTTGAGCTGAGGGGGTTAGGAGTCAGTGTTTGATATTTTTATTTACTTTGGATTCAAGTCATCAGAATCCTGAAATCCAAGTATTGTGGGAATGTGTGTGCCTTTGTGATTTTGATCTGTGTTTAGCCCCTTTTTCACTACCATATATATATATATATATATGTATATATTTATCAGAGTTTGATGGTAAGGATGGGGAACATGTCAATATATTTGGCAGTAAATATATTAAGAGTTTTTGGGCCAACAAATTTGCTTTTGGAATTCCAGATTCCAGTTTACTCCTCCAGCCTACACCATAATTTAAAGCTCAGTTGATTTCTTCTCCTCCCTGTAAAGTTTACCTAGGACACCCTACTATGCATAGACCAGACATATGAAACATTTTTCCCGGGGTATGGAACATGTTCTGGCTTTCTCATCATGAATGACAGACTCTAGAATTCAGTTCATTAAATCTTTTGCTGTGATCTTTGTTAGCCCCTTGAGAAAGTATGATTTTTGTTATGTGTAGATTTTTCTTGGTGTTATCATGTGAACAAAAGTCTTTCATGCCCTCTGTAGTCTAATCTGAAGACCTAAGGTAGAAGTCTGAATCAGTTAAATTTTTTAAAAAATGAAGCCATACAATCACTAAGCAAAAATATAGGAGAATTTCTTTTATAATCTTAGAGCGGAGAAAGTAATTTCAATGTAAATCTCAAACTTTAGAAACCACAAGGAAAGTGAATTTATGTAATTTATATGTGTGTGTGTGTGTGTGTAAACCAAACTCACTGCTCTCAAGTCAATTTGATTCATAGTGACCCCTCCTTGGGTTTCAGAGGTGGTTATCTCTATGGAAACAGATTGCCCAGTCTCTCTTCCGAGGAGTGGTTGGTGGGTCTGAACCATCAGCCTTCTGGTTAGCAGTCAAACACCTTAGGCAGTATGCTACCAGAGCTTATATATATATGAGGGCGGGGAGAGAAAGTCAATTATTATAATGAAATGTGCAAAGACATGAAGTTAGAAAACCAAAAGGGAACACATGCTCGGCATTTCTCAAACTGAAACAACTGAAGAAAAAATTTAAGCCTCGAGTTGCAATATTGAAAGATTCTGTGGGCAAAATATTGAATGATGCAGGAAACATCAAAAGAAGATGGAGGGGAATACACAGTCACTGTACCAAAAAGAAGTGGTCGATGTTCTTCCGTTTCAGGAGGTGGCATATGATCAAGAACCAATGGTATTAAAGGAAGAAGTTGAAGCTGCACTGAAGGAAGTGGTGAAAAACAAGGCTCCAGGAATTGACAGGATACCCACTGAGATGTTTCAATAAATGTATGCCATGCTGAAGGCACCCACTCAGCTATGCTAAGAGATTTGGAAGACAGCTATCTGGCCAACTGACTGGAAGAGATCCATATTTGTACCCCTTCCAAAGAAAGGTGATCCCACAGAATGTGGAAATTATCAAACAATATCATTAATATTGCATGCAAGTAAAATCTTACTGAAGATAATTCAAAAATGGTTGCAACAGTATATTGATAGAGAACTGCCAGAAATGCAGGCTGGATTCAAAATGAGGGATATCACTGCTGATGTCAGATGGATGCTGGCTCAAAGCAAAGAATACCAGAAAGATGTTTATTTTTACTTGTGTTTTATTGACTATGCAAAAACACCCGATTGTGTGCATCATAACAAATTGCAGGTAACATTGAGAAGAGTGGGAATTCCAGAACACTTGATTGTACTCATGAGGAACCTGTACACAGACCAGGATGCTGTCATTCAAACAGAACAAGGGGACATTGCATGGTTTAAAATCAAGAATGGAGTGCATCAGGGTTGTATCCTTTCACCACACATATTCAGTCTCTACGCTGAGCAAATAATCCAAGAAGATGGATTATATGAAGAAGAACATGGCATCAGGATTGGAGGAAGACTCATTAACAACCTGCGATATGCTGATGACACAACTTTGCTTGCTGAGAGTGAGAATGACTTGAAACACTTACTGATGAAGATTGAAGAATATAGTCTGCAGTATGGATTACACCTCAATATATAGAAAGCAAAAATACTTACAACTGGACCTATAAGCAGCATCATGATAAATGGAGAAAAGATTGAAGTTGTCAGAGATTTTATATTACTTGGTTCTGCAATCAACACCAATGGAAGCAACAGTCAGGATATCAGATGATGTATAGCACTGAGCAAATCTGCTGCAAAAGACCTCTTTCACTAGTACATGGCATAAATAGACTACCAAGCATAATTCAAAATGCACAAACAGCAGAAGAGAAACCAGATGATTGGGACCTTCTAAAGATTAAATTTTTATGTGTTTCCAAAGACTTCTCCAAAAGAGTCAAAAGAGAACCTACAGATTGGGAAAAAATATTTGGT
>NW_006921615.1:15929381-15938845 GCF_000298275.1 Orycteropus afer afer
GAAGAAGTGAAGCCAGAATGCTCCCTGGAAGTGAGAACGGCCAGACTTCTTCTCACTTACTTTGGTTATGTTGTAAGAAGAGACCATTCCCTGGAGAATGATATCATACTTGGTAAAGTGGAAGGTCAACAAAAGAGGCAAAGGCGCTCAACGAGATGGATTGACACAGTGGCTACAATGATGGGCTCAGGTATAGCAGGGATCATGGAGTTGGCACAGGACCAGGCAGTGTTTCATTTTGGTGCACATACAGTCACTACGAGTTGGAGACGACTCAACAGCACCTAACAACAACAATATATATATATCCAAATATATACACATTATCTTTTTCTTTTGCCCAGTGCAGACATCTTGTTTCTTTTTTAAATTTTATTGTTCTTTGGGTGCAAGTTTACAAAGAAAATTTGTTTTACGTTCAACAGTTTGTGCACATTTGATTTCATGCCCCAATTACCATCCCCAACCATAAGAAACTCTCCTCCCCTCCCATCTGTGTAAGTACCTCCTCGCTGTGCCCTTCCTAACTATGCATTCCTGTCTGTCCAGCTTTTCCTCTATGTGAATGCTGCCCCTCTAGTGTCTCATGGCTGATTGCTCTAAAGGCTGCATCTCCCTAGAGTAGGTGGGTGCATCACCCTGGGGTAGGTGTTCTGCATGTAGGTCTTTCTACATTGGACTGAGAGCCAATCCATGGGAGTGAGTTGAGTCTATGTCTAGGGTAACCCTGCACTATAGTCTTGGGGGTTTCACAAGACTCTACTCAACCAGTAATTCTGGTTGTTTTTGTGTTTTTGAATTTTGTTCCACATTTTCCCTCCCACTCTATCCAGGATCTTCAGTTTTGATCCCTTTCCACATGGTTGTTATTGGTAGCTGGGCACCATCTAGTTCTTCTGGTCTTGGGGTCTTGAAGGCTGAGGTCCTCGTGGTCCATCTTATCCTTGCACTAATTGTCTGCAGATGCCCTTGTTTTTCTTCACTCTTCTTTGATTCAGATGAGGAGAGACCAATAGTTGCATCTTAGATGGCCCCTCGAAAGCTTTTAAGACTACAGCAAAGTAAGTTGTAGAACAAGATTTTTATGTACTATGTTGTGCCAATTGAGCATGATGGTCCCAAGTCGGCAGGCATATCTATTCTATATCTATATCTCTATCTTAAACTTCACTATAACAAAATATACCGAAGACAGATAACAGGAAAAAAAAACTTCTAATGCATAACACAAAGATTACTTTAAAAAACATATTAAGAGATTTTTAGAAATTATTTAAAAATGAAAATGGACAAGGCAGGTAGTTAACATAAAAAAATAATATAAACATTACCAACATGAATGTGTGCTCCAACTCACTAAAAATTAAGACGTACAAGTTAAACCGAGATGTTACCTTTACCTATCACATTGACAAAGTTAAATGCTAGCAGCAGTGTGGGAAATAAGCACTCTCATATACTAAAAGTTGGAATGTAAGCTAGCACAGCATCCTTAGAATATTATTTAATGATATCTAACAAAAATAGAAAATTAATATATCCTTTGACTAAATAATTTCAGTTCTAGGAATTTATTCTATTAATATGCTGAAAATGTATGTAAAATTTCTACAGAAGTATATCCATTACTGCATCATTTACGAGAGCAAAAACTGGAAATAACTTTAATATCCGTAATAGAGGGCTGGTTAAAAATGTATAGTATGTCATCACAATGGGCTACTCCACAGCTAGAAGAAAATTAGAGTATGTGTCCTGATACAGAATAATTGCCAAGATATGTGGCCTAGTATAAAATGCAAGCTACAGAATAATATCATTTATGTGCCTCCGTTTGTATATTTAAAAAAAGAGATCCATGGATGTATGCAGGGTTAATGTCTGGAAGGTACACAGGAACTGTTGAAGAGTAGAACTAGGAATTAAAATCAAGGGTTTTATTATTTTCATAAAATAAAAGAAGGATATTTACCATATCATTACTTGATTTATATTGGTGTGCTATTCAGAACATGCCATATTCCCTATTGAATAGCCTCCTAGTACCTATTTCAAAGCCTTGCACATAGGAAAAGCAAAATAAATATTTGTCTAATGAGTGAGCAAATGAAACTCTGAATTTGTTGACAGTATGTATGAGATTTTCAAGTTAGCAGAATCTTTTGATAACCTCAGGATACTGATAAATTTAGTAAACCTCATTCTTAAGTTGGCTAGATAATGACTTATTTTGCCCATGTTAAGTTACAGCTAGTAGTCATAGCAACTTTGAACAATTAAAAACGAACTTTTGCTTTTGGATGAGGCTGAGCTGTCATTTTTTGGGGAGAAAAAAAAAAGCAGGGGCATATCTTATATGATGTTTAATAACATTTTAGAAATCAAGGAGCATTGGTCTGGGCATCAAAAGAGTCTGTGTTCTGTTGTATCTGCTTTACCAGTAACTAGTATTTAACCTAGAAGCACTGGTGGCATAATGGTTGAGAGCTTGACTACTAACTGAAATGATGGAAGTTCAAACCTACCAGCTACTCCACAGGAGAAAAGACCTGGCTGGTCTCATAAAAGATCTCGGCCTACGAAACCCTATGAGGCAGTTCTACTCTGTCCTATAGGGTAGCTGTGATTGGAAATCAACTCCAAGGCACACAGCAACAACACATAACTTTAGGTGTCTCTGGGTGGTGCAGATGAAACCATTAAGCACTCGGCTGCTAACAGAAAGGGTGACAGCTTGAGTCTACCCCAAAGTGCCTGGGAGGAAAGGCCTGATGATCTGCTTTGGAAAAATCAGTCCCTGAAACCCTTATGGAGTACATTTTACTTTGACACACATGGGGTTGCCATGAGTTGGAGTTGACTCCAAGGCAATTATTTGGTTGGTTGACATATAAACTTAAATGACTTACTTTTGTTTTCTGGGTCCCCCTTATAAAGTGTTGGCTGATGGCAAAAATTATTTCTCTCTAAAATTATGTAATTGAAAAAGGACAACACAAAACAACAACAACAAAAATGTAAGCAGCACATTCTACTTCTTAGACTTATTAAATTTTAATTTCCATGTAACAATCTTATTTGATAGTTTGTTTCTAAAAATGGGGTGTTTGAGATATTTTAATAGTGTATGGGAAGAACATTGAGAATTTCTAATTTATTTTACTCTCTTCCTTTATATTTTCCTCTTTTTTGGGGGGTGGAGGGAGATAATTTGTAATTACTAATTCACTTCCTCAGTAAGGCCCTGGCTCCTGTTAACTTGAATATGATTTTCGATTATCCATGGAATTATTGGCTCTTTAAGCTTTGGTGACTTTGGTTACTGGAAGTGTATATGCCCAGAGATGTGCATTAAACACATTTTTCTGGTTTCATATATTACATATGGATATATAGATAGAAGTTGCAGACTTACCATGGCATTCTGTTTGAACGACTACTCTGTCATAATCCCATTCTGACCTAAGTTGAATACCTAATTTTTTTCTTTTTTCTTTATTTTTCATTATTATTGCCTTTATCATCAGTATCTTTATAAATCCTATCTTTGTCTTTGGAGGTTGGAGACATTACATCAGAGAACGATAACATCACAAATCACACACTGCAGCATTGTATGAAATACTTATTAGTAATAATTAAAAAAAAAAAAAAAAAACTACCGTCGACTGATCCCGACTCATAGCGACCCCTCCTTGGGTTTCCAAGGCGTTATCACTATGGAAGTAGATTGGCCAATCTTCCTTCTGACGAGTGGCTGATGGGTTTGAACCACCGGCCTTCTAGTTAGCAGTCAAATGCCTTAGGCACTATGCCACCAGCGTTGCCTACTAATGATAAGATGCATTTAAGAAAAAAAAAAAAACAGAAACTAAGTGCAGTCCATCCTAATTTGAATACGTCTTAAGTTGGTAACTACCTGTATAGTGAGAGCCGGAAGTTAACTGGTCTGCTGTGTTTTTCTGGGTCTTACAAGTTTTCACCTTTGACAGGGTGTAGTCTTATCACTTTTCCATCCCTTATTTTAGTGGAAAATATTTGCGTTTTCCTTATCTGATAGGTTTCCACCTTATACAGGTTCTATTTTATGTCCAATCTTACTCATTTAGGTGGAGAAAAACTTAACTGATGTGTTCACTAAGGTCATCATTTAGCACTTCTGAAGTTTAACAAGAAGCTAGAATAAAGCTCAAGCTCTTTATGTTAAAATCTCAAACAAGGTTGCCCAGTGACTCTGGTGAAGGCAATGCCATTGTCCGAAAAGCCATTCCATATCTGTGTTTCTGATGTTCCAGCAAATAACTGCTGAACTCGGCCAATTTGCTGCGAATACACATTGATTGTCTGATGCACTGGTCCCTGCACTGGGGACATAGTTAAGATGAACAGAGGTTCATTCCAGGGGTTAGTTTAGCTCTAAAACTCGAAAGTGAAGGACCATGTATCTGTAGGTAAAACAGAACTGTGCTGGAACACAGCCAATGAAAGTCCAATTAGGCAGAGACAAATCGGGCTGGGGTGGGGAGTGAGAAAGGAGGGATGAGGTTCTACATTTAAGTGCGAGCAGAATCTCCTTAGAAACGGCTGCTGCAAAGCAACCGCAGTTAATGCTCTGCTGAGTTTGTGCTCCAGACCCCAACCTATAGAAGCCACCAGGGAACAAAACCAGTGCAAACCTAGGCAGTTTTCTCAGCCAGCGAAAATGAACTTGTAGCAACATGGCAGGTTTCAGGATATTTTAGGAAAGAAATGTGAAGCTGGCTTCTCAGAGAGAGGTTTGTTTTCTTGTTTCTTTTTCAAAAAACACTGTTGAAAAGCCGCTCCTTTCAAACACAAATGTATTTATTTAGTCATCAGTCCTCTTCTCTAGATCAAAGGTTTCTGAAAATGAGAATTTTGAGAAAATTTAATGGTGTCGGGGGAGAAAATTGTGAACTTCTATTTAGTTTATTTTTCTCTCCTCTTAAAATTTTCTTCCTCTTTTGTTTTTTATAGTGTACTTAATATAGTATAGTAGCACATGGTTACATTTTATGAATAAATATGAATTTAATAGAGAATCTATGTTCTTTTTTTTTTTTTTTTTTAACAAATGCTTTTGAAGCCAACTCTCTTGGGTCCAACTCTCTTAGGTTCTATAGTCTAGATAATGGCTTCCACCATTTGCTCCTTTTTACTTAAAAAGTGAATTTAGCAGCAGGGAAACACTGAATCTTGTGATACGAGTATCTGCACAACCCATTCAAACATTATGAAATGTTTTGGTTGAGAAGTAGAACAAGTAAACAATAAAAATAAGACTTTGGGGGCAGGGAGAAGAAAAAGAAAGATTCAATGAAAGTTATGAGTATAAACATTTAAAGTAAGGGTGAGAATTAAAACAATTTATCTTATGTTCTAGATTACATAACTGCTTAATTCACTTATAAAATGTTAACAAATATAATTAGCTATTTTTGAGGATTGAGAAGTCCCGAATAATAGGCTCAAATTTCCTGTCTTTTTTCTACTGCTGAGGAGTGGAATCCACAGAGGGGTTTGCAGGCCCATAGAGTACTGTGTCTATGAATGTTAAACTTGCAAATGGTTTGCCCAATCCACTGGGTATGCCTGAGTCTTCGATTCCTCTCACTTAGAAGTCATTTGACTTGTTTGTAAAACAAGGGTATTTTTATACTGCATTCCCCTTGGGCTGTGGTGGGAAAATAAATAGTGAATTGTGAAGCTGTGGAACATGCTTTGCCTGTGGATTAGCAGATTCGTGGTCTTTTCAGCGGAGTTGTCTGTCTATGCAGCATGATTTAAGCTTTACCGCAAGAGCACAGTTGTACCCCAAGCATTTCCTCCACTTGTGTGTCGTGGCACTGAACTCCTCTCCAGTCTGATACTCACCACTTTGACTTGTTGAATTTTCCAGGACAAGTTTTGAATCTTGGCAGGGGTGGGGTGGGATGTGGGTGGGGTGCTGCCTGTCACTAGATATCCTCAACAGTTGCCTCCCCCTTCCTCATAACCTCTCTTCATTCACTTACTAAACCCAAGCACAACCTGGGCTGCGAACTTATTTAATAGTTCAAGAAAAATGTAATCAGGGAGAACATCTAATATGAAAGCAAAACATGTATTTGCAAACCCAAAGGTAAGTTTCTTTTAGAGAATCTGAGTAAATGGAGGTATTGTCACTCTATTGTCATGGAGACTTGGTAAACAACGTTGGATGGAGAAAGCAATGATTAAATCTCTTTCCAGATGAAGCAAAGGACTGATTCTCCCTGCTAGAATATGGGACTGTCCTCAGATGTGTGGCACTGATTATATGTAATGTGCAATGGGATTGGAAAGAGGTGATGCTCAGCTCTTGGTTTGACTTAGCAAGCAGGAGGCCAAATCATGTGTTCAGGTTTCATGCTGCTGTTTCTTAAACTCTGTCTATAATCCTTCTCGATAAATCTCCTCGCTGACTTACTGTTTGGCTATGGTGCACTGATTGATTGTTCCCAGATGCAGTTATATTTCATTTCTAGTTTATGGCATATTAATGTTTTACATGTTAGGAGGATTCCTGGAGTAAGTGCCATTTTCAGAATGCAGGAAAGCCATAGTCAACTTATAGAAGTTGTTTAGGTAACTTTTGGATCCTTTGAGTTCTGGCAGACTATGATAATCAGTGGAATGCAGATACCTGATTTAGTGAGAGTTTTCTGTTTTGTTTTGATTTTTGCTTGGAAGACAAAATCATTTTTTTAACTTCTAATTTTAACAACTCCCTGCCTCTTTAGTCACAAAAATTAGTCAAACTTTGAATAGAACCTCCTACAAAAATCCTCCTAGTGACTACTAAGTATTCCAAGAAATACAAGTGATCCAACTATATTGAGTACATGATCTTAAGGTGGGAGCATCATGGGAATAGCAAGAGAATCATTTTTCTTCCATGCCATCACCTCAATTTTGCTGTGACAAAGACCAATGTGGAAGTGCAGTTTGCTTTTATGGACTGAAACCTTTGTAAATTACGCTGGTAAGCCTCTGATGGATCACTTCACAGCAGGGAGGAAATGGAAGGAGGGACCCGACAGTTTTCATTCCTGGTCTCTGGTTTAATTTAGTCTTTGTCTCATTCTGCAAATTTTTCCCTATCTTCCTAATCACAGTTTCTTCTGTAGTTGCTGGGAGACACTTACCGAGTTTTTCCCTTTCAAAAACAACCCAGGAAATTTGCTTTGAAGGATACAGGAAGGGTCTGAGCAATTGAAGAAGAAATCTAGGGTATGTGTGTATGTGTAAGTGCAGATATCTCCACTCCCAGCTCATTGCATTGAAGACTACACCAACCCATATGCCTTTTTATTGTTGTTGTTGTTTCCAGTTAGGTTACTGCCAACAGCTGTCATAACTTGGGCAGCATGCCACTCTCTGAGAGGCAGTGCATTGCTGTGGAAAGAACATGGGCCTCCGAAGTCCATCAGTCTCAACTTTTAATTCTAGGCTCTGTTATTTATTAACGAGCAAGTCATTAATCTTCTCTGAGCCTTAGTTTTCTGATCCCTAAAATGAAGATAAAAGTACCCACCCTTCTTACAGAATCCAGACTTACTGGACCTACGGAGACTGGAAGAACCCCCAATCTATCAATCTGAGAAAATCTTCAAGCCATCAACTGAAACTATCCTCTGAAGTCATCTTTAAACTAGACAGTTGTTTGCCCAGATTTGTAAAAAATGTTCAACATGAACATTGTGCTTTTGTGAAGAATATGGAGCCAAACCGTCAACAGTAACTCAAGAGCATAGAAGAGAAGTTAGGGGCTAGTGAGTCAAGTGTGGTGAAATATGGGTAGGGATGGCAAGAATGGAGACAAAATGTGAAAAATATAACCAATGTTAGTGAATTGTACATGTAGAAACTGACGAATAGATGTATATTCTGCTGTGTATATTTTCACCAAATAAAATAAAAATTAAAGAAAATATACCCACTTTGTTAGGTTGCTCTATGGGTTTTATTTTGGGTTCCAGGCATATATGTTGTTGTAAAGTACTGTTAAGTTGGTTCCAACTCAGTGACCCTATGTCCAACAGAACAAACACGGCCAAGTCCTGCACCATCCTCATAGTCATGGCTATGTTTGAGCCCATTGTTGCAGCCACTGTGTCATCCCATCTCTTTGAGTGTATTCTTGTCATTGATATTCTACTGGTCCCTCCTGATAATATGTCTAAAGTATGTGAGATGAAGCCTCACCCTCCTCATGCTTGCTTCTAAGGAGCATTCTGACTGTACCTCTTCCAAGAAAAATTTGTTAATTTTTCTGGAAGTTCATGGTATATTCAGTATTCTTTGCCAACACTGTTACTCAAATGCATCAATTCTTCTTTGGTCTTTTTATTCATTGTCCAGATTTTGCATGCATATGAGGTAAATGAAAATACCATGGCTTGGGTCAGGCACACCTTTGTCTTCAAAGTGACAACTTTGTTTTTCACACTTTAAAGAGGTCTTTTTTTTTTTTTTTTAATTTTTATTATGATTTGGGTGAAGTTTACAGAGAAAATTTACTTTCTATATAACAGCTCACATACACTTTGTCTCATGACATTGACTAAAATTTCCCACAATGCAACAGTTCCCCTCCCACTTTCTCCCCATAATTACCTCTTCCTTGTGTCCTTCCCTCCCATGCACTCCTGCCACTCAAGCTGTCTTCCTATGCATATACAGCATTCTCCCCCGACTGATCTCTTCAAGGAGTGTATCTACCTAATGTAAATATTCAGCCCATATGCCTGTCTTTTGTTTGCCTAGAAGCCACAGGAGTAGGTTCCATTCTAGACCTGAAGGGCAGCTAGGGCCATAGTCTCAGTGGTTCCACCAGGTTCTATCAGACCAGCAAACCTGGTCCCTTCTTCTTCTTTTTTTTTTTAAATTGTGATTTGGGTGAAGATTTACAGAGCAAATTCACTTTCCATACAGCAGTTCACATACACTTTGTCTCATAACATTGACCACAGTTTACCACAGTGCAACTGCTCCCCTCCCACTTCCTCCCCATAGCTACCTCTTCCCAGTGTCCATCCCTCCGTGCATTCCTGCCCTGTGAGCTCTCTCCCTGTGCATAAGCACCCCTTCTTTCTCCCATGATTGTTCTCTCCAAAGAGTGTATCTATCTGAGGTAAATGTTCAACATATTCGCCTGTCTTTTGTTTGGCTGGAAACCACAGGTGTGGGTTCAATTACAGACCTGAAGGGCAGCTAGGGGCCATAGTCTCAGTGGTTCCACCAGGTTCTATTGGACCAGCAAACCTGCCCCCCCCCTTTTTTTCTCCAAATGATTTTGAGTTTTGTTCCACATTGTTCTCCATCCCTATCAAGGATCTCCTACATAGATCCCCTTCCAAGTGGATGACAGTGGTAGCTGGACACCATCTAGTTCTTCTGGTCTCATAGTTGTATAGGTTGCAGAT
>NW_006921615.1:15941245-15945273 GCF_000298275.1 Orycteropus afer afer
TGCTTCTTTGTGTGGACTGTGATGGTCTGTTTTCTCTGAGGCATCATGGTGTTGTTGTATTTAGATCTCTGTTAACTGTTTGTGAAGAGCAGCCAAGGGTGATTTAGGTTTTTCTTGGTGGTTTTTTTATCATTGGCCCTTTGGTGGAGAAGGAGGTAGTGGCTCTCGCTCAGTAAGTGAAGTTGCAGGAGGTGTGGGTGTAGTTGTGTGTTATGGGGACTGTTGTCTCCCACTCAGACACAAAATTACAATTGAATAACCATCAAAAAACTAAAAACACATGGACAAAAAACACACCATGTAATCACACAGGAGCAGTAACCAAAAAAAGGAAAAAATGGAAAAAGAAGAAAAAAAAAAAAAGGAAACCTGTAATATGTGGAGATAGGGCACTAAGAGAAAAAAGGTAGAGAAGGAAAATAATGAAGAAAAAAAATAGGAGAAATGCAAAAAGAAAAACAAGGTAAGGGGTTAACCACAATAAAAAAGAGAAAAAAAGAAAAAAAAATTAAAAAAAAAAAAAAAGAACCAGGAACAGGGAAAAGAAAAAAAGCTGAAAACTAGGACCTGGGAAGGGAAGAATAAGATTGATAGTATAAAGTACAGAAGTATTAATAATAATAGTTCTTTTAAAACAGACAAATACAAGCAAACTAATCACCAGAAAAAAGGAAGTGAAAAATAAAAATAAAAATTATCGGTGGAGGACAGGGCAGGACATCCAGGCTCCATCGGAGCACACAGACTGGGATGGAGTTCCTGTGGGCCCAGAAGGCGGGTGAGAGTGGAGGATTGCTGCACCTCCATTTACCAAGCGGTGTGGGGTATAAGAGTAACGAGAGGAATGTTGCACCTTTTCACTCTTGCAGGTCTGGAGCGTCCTTGGGGTTGCTGGAAAGCCGAACTCTTCTTAAGCCCCTGGAATCTTGGAGAGCGCTGTCTCTTTAAATATCCAAAATAGTCAAGCTGCTTGTAGCATTCAAAATGGCAGCACCCTCCGGACCGACAAAAGTCCACAGCTCAGCCCGCCTTTCTCTTCACCTTCTCCGTTTATTCCCCAGCCACCGTGCACAGTCCTCTGTGCAGTCCCTGGCTAGCAAGGCTGATTTTTTAGGTTAATTCTTAGGTCCTACCAGCACTCGAGAATCTCCAAGCTGTCTGTGCCGTCAGGATCGCTCAGGATCGCTGCCGGACCACAGCTCCGTTTGTCTCCTTTTTTTGGTATTTTCATGCAAATTATTCTGCTAGTTGAGGTTTACTCCACTTCTATATCCTTTCCTTCAAGGCTCAGGGGTCCAGGATTATCTTCTGTGTCTGTGCTAATTGGTTTCCCTTTTCTTTGTTGAAGAGGGTCTGTGCAGTCTTTCTGCCTAGTCCGCCATCTTACCGGAACTCCCCTGGTCCCTTCTTTAAAAATGATTTTGAGTTTTGTTCTACATTGTTCTCCCACTTAAAGAGGTCTTTTGCAACAGATTTGCCCACTGAAACATGTCATTTGATTTCTTGACTGCTGCTTCCATGGGTGTTGATTGTGGAAACAGATCAAATGAAATCTTTGAAAACTTAAATATTTTCTTAGTTTAGCATGATGTTTATTGGTCCAGTTGCGTTTTCTATCTGTTGAGGTATAATCCATAATGAGTTTACAGTCTTTGATCTTCATCGGTATGTTTCAAGTCCTCTTTGCTTTCAGCAAGCAGGGTTGTGTCATTTGCATATTGCTGTTTGTTAATGAGTCTTCCTTCAATCCTGTTGCTACATTCTTCTTCATTTAGTCTAGCTTCTCACACTATTTGCTCAGCATACAGATTGAACAAAAATGGTGAAAGAATACAATCCTGACACGTACCTTTCTTGATTTTAAACCATGCAGTACCCCCTTATTCTGTTTGAACAACTGCCTCTTGGTCTCTGTACAGGTTCTGCATGAGCACAATTAAGTGTTCTGGAATTCCCATTCTTCAAAATGTTATCCATAATTTGTTATGATCTATACAATTGAATGTCTTTGCATAAATAATGAAAAACAGGTAAACATCTTTCTTGTATTCTCTACTGTCAGCCAAGATCTATCTGATATCACCAATGATGTCCCTAGTTCCATGTCCTCTTATGAATCCAGCTTGAATTTCTAACAGCTCCCTCTCAGTGTACTGCTGCAACCATTTTTAAATTATCTGCAGCAAAATTTTACCTGCATCTAATATTAATGATATTGTTTGACAATTTCCACATTCTATTGGATCATGTTTCTTTGTAATATTGCCACATATATGGATCGCTAACAGCTGCTTGGCCAGGTAGCTGTCTTCCAGATTTAGACATATATTAGGTTCTCAAAAAAGGAGCTATTCCAATGTTCAGGCTCTTAAACCGTGACAGGATTTAAAAAAAAAAAAAATTTAAAAAAAGGTAAATCAGATTTATTTTCTTTTAGGGGCAGAGTAAATAAGAAGGAGAAACTGATAAAATTTTGGATTAATTTCATGCATTAGATAAGGCTACAGTTTGAGTATTTGAATAACATTTATATATTTGCATTTTCCTTGATACTTAAGAAATGCCACACGTTATACAAATATCATTGTTCCTAGAGGTCCTATATTTGGCTAATGGAGAGACAAATGTCCACATACTGACAAATTAACAAATAAAATTCAATGTTCTTCAGCTAGTGCTGTAGCTCTTGCCAATGTTTCAAGCCACACACACACAAAAAAACACACACCTTGCCAAGGCTTATAAAAACTGTACAATAACTCAGAAAGTTTCCAAGCAAGGAATTTCTCCACAACACAAATTATTTGTGAGGTTTTTTTTTATAAAAAAAAAAAATAGAAAATATGTTCCTTGCTTGAACCAATTCCCATACTAAATGTCTACCTTCATCACTCATTTTTATTACCGGTCTAAACACAGACTGTTTCAATGGAGGCCATTTACAGCATACAATAAAATGGATTCATTACTCATTTTCCTCTTATTATCTTTCAATTGCTGTAGCTCTCCATATTGCTTAAAGTGGACATTAGGCCCCAGTAGCCAGTACATTACAGGAACACAATTGATGATAATACTTAACACCCTCAAGCACACAGACAAGGGAAACACTCTTTCCCTAATCCCTTAGCACATGCAGCTTTTCATCGCATTTATTCCATTTTTATCTCATTAAATTTCACATTTTTCATAGGAAGTTCTCCCTCTTATGTTTCATATTATGTCTCTCTGTCAGTCTGCCATAGTGTTAGGCCCCGTTCAGATAGTTTAATAACACTTTCTCCTTAACACCCACCCACCACATTACTCTCATAATTAAGTTTAATTTCTCTAGCTGACAACAACCACTAAAAATTTAGTTGGAGATTGAATTCCAGTGCAGCAAGCAAGTAATATTGTTTTTTGGATGATAATTAATGGTTATTTCATAAACCTAATAGAGATAGCCAAACCAAACTCATTTCTGCTGAGTCCATTCTGACTTCCAGTCAATCTATAGGACATAATAGAACTACCCCATAGGGTTTCCAACGTTGTAAATCTTTATGGAAGCATACTGCTTCGCCTTTCCTTTGTGAAGCTGCTGGTGGGTTCAAACAGCCAATGTTTCAGTTAGCAGCTGAGCACTTTAACCTGCTTGCTACTAGGGCTCCAGCCTAATAGAGATAACAGTCCCAAATTATGTCTTGACATCTATTGCCTGCATTATTCTCTCCAAACCACTTCAACCTGCCTCTGGGTTCATTCCACTATACATTACAACATGATTTCGAAACTTAGATATAACTTAACTAAAATTGTAATTAATAGATTAAAAAAAACCCGATTCTGAAAAAGTCTAGTACTTTTATAACTTAAGTCACTTCATATATATACATACATACATATATATACATGTTGTTGTTATGTGCCATTGAGTCAGACCTGCCTCATAGCGACCCCTCCTTGGGTTTCTGGAGGCGGTGTCACTACAGAAGTAGATTTCCCAACCAGCCTTCTGGTTACCAATCAACTGCCTTAGGCACTAC
>NW_006921615.1:15945852-15956897 GCF_000298275.1 Orycteropus afer afer
CAGCCACTCCTCAGAAGGAAGGTTGGGCAATCTACTTCCATAGTGATACTGCCTTGGAAACCCAAGGAGGGGTCGCTATGAGTCGGATCCAACTCGATGGCATATAACAACAACAACAAAAAATATATATAATCTTCAAAACTCCAAGCTCACAGCCATCGAGTTGATTCTGACTCATACTTAGATATAACTTAATTAAAATTGTAATTAATAGATTCAAAAAAACCAGATTCTGAAAAAGTCTAGTACTTTTATAACTCAATGTCACTTCATATATATACATACATACATATATATACATGTTGTTGTTATATGCTGCTGAGTCAGACTTGACTCATAGCGACCCCCATTGGATTTTCAAGGCTGTAAACCTTTACAGAAGCAGACTGCCTCATCTTTCTTCTGCAGAGTGGCTGGTGGGTTCGAACTACAGACCTACTGGTTAGCAGCCAAATGCCTTAACCGCTATACCACCATATCTTTATATATATTATTAATAAATATACGGCAGCTTTCTCTAAGCTCTAAACCACTTACAAATCTCATAGTTCCTGTGGGTTTTCTCTTGATATATTTACTCACTCCACCACTCACCATCTGTAAGACTCTGAACAAATCATATATGTTCTGTACATTTCAGTTCCCTTTTCTGTAAAATGAGTATAATGATATCTCTTTCTTGGGGTTATTGAGAGACCACAAAAAGATAATACCTATGAAACACTTACTGCACTGCCTGGAGCATATTAAATGCTTCATAAATGTTAGCTATTATATTTATGCCCATTAGTTACCCAACCAACCTGTTTTCATTGAGTTGATTCTGACTCATGGCAAACTCATTAATTATCAGGAGACTATTATGTGGTGGGTTCTTTTATGCACACTGTCTTAACTAATCTTCATAACATTCTGCATGACTAGCATTATTATTTCCATTTTACAGATGGAAAAACTAGTGAGAAGATGTAACTTACTAGTATGTTTCAGAATTAGAGTTGAAACCCAGAGCTGTCTATTTCCAATGCCTGAGATCTTCCTACTGCACCATTGTGTGTTCAAGAGCCTGAGCCCAAGTTCTGAGAGCAGTGTGCCTTGGATCTTGAAAGAGGTGATACCCATAATATAAATATATGGTCATTTTCCATGTTTGTTGTCTCAGGCTTCTGTCATGACTAGAGGAGTTCCACAGCTCCTTCCTGAATAATGGAGCAGAGATGCTCCAGTGAGTCTCCTATTACCTGGAACAATAGAAGAGGCTCATCCATGATGATTATCAATTATTAATTAGTGATGAAATTAATAAGAATCTTAGTGGTAGCTTCTAAGAGAAATACTCATCAGTCTTGGGTAATCTATAGTACCAGAGGAAGACAGAAGAGAGGTTAATGGCAGAAAGCCCATACTATGTCACTGAAATAATTGATTGCAAGTAAGTTAAAAACAAGGCAAAAAAAAATACTGTTAGGATCAACTTCAATTGTATAACTTAATTCTGCTTCTCTCATGAAATAAACTGAGCTTCAGAAAAATGTGCTAAGGATTTAAGATGATTTAAACAGTGGACTTCCTGAGTCTAAAAAGTTAACCTAGCTTTGATTTCTATTCTTAAGTAAATCATTATAGATGAGATCACTTTAAAAAAAACCCAAAATGTGCACAAATGAACATCAAGTCATTCTGAATAACTGGGACATCTGGCAGCATTTGGATTTAGAACATTTCTCTATAGAAATACCATTGACTTAATGACTCATCATTTGAAGGCAAAGTAATTGGGTGAGATAGAATTTAGCAGTTTTATGAGCAATTGATTCTCTATGTTAAAGGAAGTAGAAGGAGAAGGAAAAGAGGAAGAGAAAAACAGAAGAAAGAATTGAGAGAGTCTACTAGGAGCCCTGGTGGTACTGTGGTTAAGCCTTCATCTTCTAACTGAAAGGTTAGTGGATCAGACACACCTCTGGCTCTGCAGGAGATAAGACCAGGAGATCTGCTCCCCCTCCTCCAAGTGAAGATTGTAGCTTAGGAAAAACCCTATGGGGCAGTGCTGCACTGTCAGACATGTTGCTATGACTCAGAATCAACTTAATGACATACAACCACCACCACACAACAGCAACTATAAATTTGTTTTCAGGCCAGATTCCTTTACCTTGTCACATTTAATTCTCTCAACTGTTCACTCTAGTGATACCTCTTTAAGCCATTGCACTAGTCCCAAAAATATCAAAACATTTTCTGACTCCTTTTCTCTACTAGGACTCATCTCTTGGAGCATATGGATTTGATACGTTCTGGTGGCACAGTGCCTAACGTATTTGACAACTAACCAGAAGGTTGGCAGTTCAAACTCACCAGCTGCTCTGGATTTACTGCCTCAGAAACCCAGTGGAGAGTCGGAATTGACTGGATGACTGAGTTTGGTTGAGTTTTTTTTGTTGTTGTTGTTATTGTTGACTTCCAAGCTAAACAATTGGCTCTTGTCAGGTTGACCACCTCATCTCTTATCTCATCTCAAAACCACTTTCCCCCTCCTCCAACTCTAGCTTGTTTCACCTGCCCTCCCTGGGAACTGTCCCTACAGGTAGCACTGTTGCCTGATTTTTCTCAGCTTGAAAACATGAGCCAGATGACACCACCTCAGCTCAGTAAGGTAGGAAATAACCAACTGCCAGTGAGTCACTTCCAACTCCTGGAGACGCTACATGTTTCAGAGTACTCTGCACTCTGTAGAGTTTTCAACGACTGATTTTTCAGAAGTGGATGGCCAGGTTTTCCTCCAAGGAACTCTGGATGAACTTGAACCTCCAACCTTTTCTTTCTTTCTTTCTCTCTTTTTTTTTTTTTTAGCAGCTGAGTGCATTAACCATTGCATCACCTAAACCAAAAACCAAACTCATTGCCGTCAAGTCAATTCAACTCATAGCGACCCCTCCTTGGGTTTCCAAGGCGGTATCTGTATGGAAGTAGATTGCCCAATCTTCTTTTCAAGGAGTGGCTGGTGGGTTTGAACCACCAGCCTTCTGGTTGTTAGGCCGAAGCAAACCCAAGCCACCAACATTTCAGTTAACAGTTTCCTCTGGGTGTCAAGCCCTGATGAGACAGCCTGATAAGACAACCGAAGTGACAGAACCCACCCAGACTAGAAAGTCCCATGCAGTGGCAAACTTCCTCTTGTGAAGCCCCCTCATGCTAATTAAGTACAGACCCATGCTAACAGCTAATTGGACCCCACCATTTCCTTAGTGTCCCCACTTAGGTCCTCCACAAGACTATAAACGCTCCCCTTCCCAACCAAGCAGTGCGACTTCTCGGGCCCTTCTCAGGGACCCGTGAACCTCGCCCAGGCCCCCTCTCGGGGACCTATAAACCTCCCCCGGAAACTCAGAATAAAAACTTCTCTTTAACCTCACTTTTGTGCGTCCTCTTTTCCTTAATGTGGCCTTACACTGGTTAGCAGTCAAATGCTTTAGGCAGTATGCCACCAGAGCTCCTGTTGTACCCTGTAGGGACTGAATAAGGTAGGAAATACTTTCCTTCTTTTATAGATGAGGAAACTGATGCTCAGAGGAGTTCAAGTAAACAAACAAAAGTATTGTCAAGGTCACCTAGACCATGAAAATTTCTTCAACTGTAAAATTTCTTCAATTTTGGAGCCAGAATTTGAATCTTGATTTTACGTGTTCAACTAATTTATTACTTACCAAACTAATCTCACTGCCATCGAGTTGATTCTGACCTATAGCTGCTACCCTATAGGACAGAGTAGAACTGTCACATGGGTTTTTGTTTTGTGTTTTTAATTCTTATTGTGATTTGGATGGAAGTTTACAGAACAAATTCATTTTCCATACAGCAGTTCATACACATTTTGTTTCATGACATTGGCTGCAATTCCTCACAATGTAACAGCTCTCTTCCCACTTCCTCCCCTTAGTTACCTCTTGTCTGTGTCCTTCCCTCCCACACAGTCTTCCCCCCTGAACTATCTCCCTGTGCAAACACTTCGGTTCAGTTCTCCCACAATTGATCACTCCAAGGAGTGTATCTACCTGGTATGAATGTTCACCCCATATGCCTGTCTATTGTTTGTCTGGAAACCATAGGAATGAGTTCAGTTCCAGACCTGAAGGGTAACTAGGGGCCATAGTCTCCAGGATCTCACTAGACTCTATCAGACCAGTAAAGCTGGTCTTTCTTTTCTTATGATTTTGAGTTTTGTTCCACATAGTTCTCCCACTCTATCCAGGATCTCCCACAGGGTTTCCAAGGCTGCAAACTTTTATGGAAGTTGACTGCCACATCTGTCCTCTGTGGAGCTGCAGGGGGGTTCAAACTGTCAAACTTTCAGTTAGTGCTTTAACCACTGAGCACCAGGGATTCTATTCATTACTTAATTAACATATAAATACCTGCCTTCCTGATTTTCAATTCATGCCTTTTAAACTGTATCCCGTAGGAGTTCTGGTAGCATAGTGGCTAAGTCACTTGCCTGCTAACCAGAGGGCTGGCGGTTCAAACCCACCAGCCACTCCTCGGAAGGAAGGTTGGGCAATCCTACTTCCGTAGTGATACTGCCTCGAAAACCCAAGGAGGGGTCGCTATGAGTCGGGGCCGACTCAACGGCACATAACAACAACAACAACAACAGAGCATAGAAAATAACATATACTAGTTGAGCTGTCTAGGAGCTCCGGTAGCATAGTGCCTAAGGCACTTGACTGCTAACAAGAAGGCTGGCGGTTCAAACCCACCAGCCACTCCTCGGAAGGAAGGTTGGGCAATCTACTTCCATAGTGATACTGCCTTGGAAACCCAAGGAGGGGTTGCTATGAGTCGGGGCCGACTCGATGGCAAATAACAACAACAGTTGAGCTGTCTATGATAATTTTGGCCCAAGGTCACCACCTCATCAACTCTTCATATATGCCTGGCGCCATGATGGGTGTTGAGAAAAATAACTTGAAGGGATGTGGTTACCATTATGGTGACCGTTACTATGAGTTACAATTTAAGGGAGAATACATTTCTATCAACCAATATATGGACCAAAGAAAACCAATAATAAGGATCTGGGAAGAAATATCTGACTCTAAAATGTCTTATCCTTAGATTGAAAATCTGCACATTTGAATATCTGAAGAAGAGAAACAATTAGTATTAATCCCTTTATCCATTATTCTTATTTTCCCAACCTTTGTTATACCCATGGGAGCTCTGGTGGCCTAGTGCCTAAGGCATTTGACTGCTAGCCAGAAGACTGGCGGTTCAAACCCACCAGCCACTCCTTGGAAGGCAATCTACTTCTGTAGTGATACTGCCTCAGAAGCCCAAGGAGGGGTCGCTGTGAATGGAATAAGATTCAATGGCAGTAAGTTTGGGTTTTTGGGGTTTTTTTTTTATTATACCCACAGTCCTTTTTCAAGTTAATATATTTAGTTCCTTGAATTGAGACAATTCTCTTGGCACTTTTATTCTGCCAACAATTCTACTGAAAACAGGAGCAATTGGAAGAATATTACTGCACTCAATAAATATTAGGTAATAATTAAAACAGAATAATTGAGGGGTGGTATGATGGGGAGGATTGCTCAGAAGGCCTGCCATTGTTGAGGTGCACTGTCATTCAGCCTTCTCTCCCACCTACTTCTCAGTGCTAGCCTTCCTCCCAGGGTACCGCCCACCGATTCTGACTCAGCAACCTTGTGGGACAGAGTAGAACTGCCCGGTGGGGTTTCCAAGGCTGTAAATCTTTAAGAGAGCACACTGCCTGCCTCATCTTTCTCACAGGGAGTGGCTGGTGGATTCAAACCACGACCTTTTTGTAAGCCACTTAATTCTTTAACCACTATTCTACAGAGCTCAGTGCCTGTGTAGCACAGGAGGGGAGAATGTGGGCACAGAGGCTCCAGGCTACATTCACAGCTACTACCTTTGCTGCTCAGAAATACCCTGGCCATCAAGGAGACTCTCAAGTCCATTCCTGGCAATGCCTTTTACCAGTTGTGTGGCCCTGCGTGAATTACTAAACCTCACCCAGTCTGTTTCTTCAATTGTAAAAATGCAGGTGATACCAATCTCCCGTAGTTTACAGAGAATTCAATAAAAAGGAGCTCTGGTGGCGTAGTGCCTAAAGCATTTGACTGCTAGCCAGAAGGCTGGCAGTTCAAACCCACCAGCCACTCTGCGGAAGGAAGACTGGGTCATCTACTTCCGTAAAGATTTACCACCTTGGAAACCCCAATTGTAAAAATGCAGGTAATATTAATCTCGCATGGTTTAGGGAGAATTCAATAAAATAATGTTTATAAAAATTCCTAGCTTTCCCAAATAAGTAATGCAAACATAGAAGTGCTTAATATGCATTTGCTTCCATTTTACCTTCTTTCAAAATACAGCTTAACAGGAGAAACAAATGACTTCTAATCCCAAAATGAAAACACATGCTTGAAAAATCACAGAGCCATCACAGGACATCATGCAGATATGAGCATAATACCATGTAGTGGCTAGCTCAGTACCTTTTACTAATATATTTTATGCCTAACTCAGCAAGGGAGCCTTGGAGAGTGAATCAATTTTTCTTTATGATGCTCTTGCTAAAGGAATCCATGGAAAATAGGTTAATAGATTTTCCCCAGTGTAACCAGAATGGGGGAAAAAATAGACTGTTATTAAGCAAAATAAAAATGAAAACCATCCAGATTCCTAACTGCTGGATTCAGGATTTTAAACTTTAATTACTAAACCATTTTCTTAATTGCATATTTCATTGGACAACTATTAGAGTTATTTGTAAAACATTTAGGTCTTTTTTTAAAAAAAATATTACTGTAAAACTTTATATAACACCACATTTGCCAATTCAACACTTTCCAAAGTACAATTTTGTAATACCAATTACATTAATCATGTTGTACAACCATCACCTATAATCACCGCCAAATTTCCCTTCACCGTATACAGAAACTCACTTCTTCTTAAACAGTGGTTCCCCCTTCCCTCCTCCCTCTGTCCCTGATAACTACTAATCAACTTTGTTCTCTCTATAGATACAGAATATCTGTCCTTTTGTGGTTGACTTGTTTTCCTCAGCATCATGTTTGCAAGGTTCATCCATGTTTAGGTCTGTTTTTTAAATATAACATGGCTAAACTTGTAACACTCAAATCCATATGTACATTTTTGTGAAATCTGTTGGTTACTTCAGTAAGGAAAGCACTGCTCTCTTCTTTCTGAATGCAAATATCTGTGGCATCTCCTCATTTGCTTCCCTCAAGGAGGACTGCTGCTTCCCATTCTGCACTTCTCTCTTTGTTTATGCTAATGTAATAAACTGTCCCTGGGGAGTTCTGGCTAAACATAATATTAAATAGTCAGCAACATAATCAATTATTTTACCAGCAGGAATGGCTTGTTTACTTAATCTCTCTTTTAAAAACAGTTATTTCCAGAAAGGCATTTCATACCTTACTTATTTTGACAGCGTCGGGAAACTCTATTGTTAATCAGAAGCATGTTAAATCAAACATACAGAAAGGCAACAGCCAAGATTTGTCAGCTGGATTGGCTTTTACAGCATAAAGCTGTAAAAACATTTTATAGTATGAAAAACCATATAGCAGCCCTGTAAGCACACACTGTGTGACAAAGCTCAACCCAGATGAATGAAAAGACAGAATCGTGCATTAAATACCCAATTTCATTTTAATGCACTATTTTTATACCACAGGAGTACTTGGGAATTAAACACAAACGATAGTAAAGAGTATTAAGAATTAATGAGTATATACAAAAGATAAAAATTCATGGATTCTGAATCACTAAAGGTATTGGTTGATTTATTTTGACAGGTGCAGTTTAGTTTTAACGATTTCAAATAACACTTCATCGTAGGATACTAAAAGTCCTGCTGTGTGTGTATATGTATATGGTAATAAAATCTTGGCAATATGAGTTTCACTGTAAGTCTTAGTTGCTAAATCTTCATTAAGAATAAGTTATTCTTTAGGTTTGTATGTCAGCAATATGATATTACATTCTATTTTATGATTTGATTTTTTCCTGATCACTATTTATCACAAATTAAGGATACAATTACTTTCTGAAGAGAATACAGCATTTTATCTGCTGGATAATAATTCAAGCTCCGGTGCCAATTTTTTTTTTTTTTTTTTTTTACATTTTTTTTGTTTCACTTAGCTTTTGCCTCACTTTCCCAAGTATACAAAATATGGAGAATAATTCCCTGGTGAGAGAATTAATTAACATCTATAAAGAACTCTAAGACCTCTTTCTGAAAGACCTCTTCATGAGAAAAAAATGTTATGTCCTATGAGATGAAAGAGAAAAGACTGTAGATTTTAAACACCGTAGAAGTTATTGAAGAATAAAAAAATACCAGAGGGATATAATTATCTTCAGAAAGACATATATCACCAGACAGACTATAACACAGTGATGAAAGATACATTAAAAGGGAGTTTGATGAAGCCTTCAGGGAATTAGGCACCATGTCAGCAGCAAGACTACTGAGACTAATATTGTAAAAACTCTAAATCAAACATGATCCAGGAGACTGGATGAAATTAGATCAGTTAAATTGCAACCTAAAATGTCAGTGCCTCTTGTAATCCCACCAAATCCTTTCATGACTCATGCTTTCTTCATGTCTGTAATGATGGTTCTACAAAAGACTGTTGATAATTATTGATTCAGATAACCCCTTTCCATCCTTTCTACCTAAAGAGCCAAATAATTGAGAAATATATGTTGAATTCCTTTCTCCATTCCTCTTTTCCTCTTTCCTTCCCTTCTAGCCTCTCTTCCATTGGAAAAGGGTAAATACAGTTGTCTATATAACTTCAGGTTAAATACAACTTCTGTCCCTCCAGTTCACTTTGTGCTAGATGATTCTCATTCACAAAACGGCTTGACATTTTTATAAATACACAATCCATTTTGTAGAGAAAGCATCAAGCTTTGATCAAGTATTGGGAAATATGTTTCGCTTTATCAAGGTGCGGTGTAGTAAATTACTTAGTGTGGCTTTTCTACCCATAAGTCTTTGTAAACTCCAAGGTGGGATTTTCTATGAGCAACTGAGGAGCTCCTGATTGCTGAAGTTGTCCACCTGGAGTATTTCTGTTGGGTGTGGCACGAAACAATGTTCTGGGAGGTGCCCACTCTCTCTCAAGTGCTTAGAGTTCTGATGCTATGATTGGCTAGTTTGACCACCCTGCAGGGCTCAAAAGGAGGCCTGCTAGAGGCAGAACTCTCTCTGACTGCTGCTTGAGGAAGACATGCTGCTGAAAGAGACATGGGCTCCTGAGACACGCATTGCTGGGAAAGAGATGCAAGAGACACACATTGCTGAGTGAGACACCGAGGGACCAGCACTGCTGGGAAAGAGACTGTGAGAGACTGTTGGCTGAGGAATGGTGGGCTGGGAGAGAGACTGAGCATTTTTCCTGAACTTGAAGTGTAGCCTGTGGTGCTTCCCTAATAAACCCCATAATCTGTGAGCTCTGTGTGGCCACTGCAGCGAATTATCGAACCCAGGAGAGAGGTGGTGGGTGCTTTAGGAGGAACAGTTGGAGAAAGGGCTGGAGGGAGGCAGCATGTCTGGCCTGGCAGGAATAGGCCTTGGGTTATTGATGATGACTCTGTCTTCCTCTTGTGGGATTAGAGGAGGTCAGAACATGTGGCCTCCTTTCCCTTTTTGCACAAGGGAAAAAATTACTTAAAGAATCCTTTCTGGAGAAAATACCATAAGCTTTTCTTACAGTTAATAATTCCAGCTCTGCTAATAATTTCTTATAAGGCTTTGCCATATCTTCTGCATGTATTCACTACATGCACCATGAACCACTAGCTAATGCTCTGCATTCCACACAGTCCTAGAAATGTCTCAAGTCTGTGCATTTCCTCCAACATGCTGATCATTTTTTAACCAGAGGAAATTAGAGGTTGTTAAGTATTACATCGTCTGGGTAAGAAAAAGGTTCTTTTGAATAAATCTTGGATGAGGAGAATACTTTCTTTTTTTTTTTTTTTAATTTCAAGCACATGGTCAATTCAAGTGGTAACCCTGACTGAGCAGTCAGTGTAATGTAAGCAAAAGTGCTGAGTGTAGTGCCTGGTACACAGTAATAGCTCAAAAATTACCAGCTGAATCTTTTGCACAGAGTTATGTTGACAAAGTAAAACTGATAGATGTTGTTACATAATATGGAAAATCTAGCAAGCGTCTCATATACAATTTGGATAAGAATTCAGAGGTGGATATCAACAGACTATTTTATTGAGCCTTAATGGAAACTAACAAGTATCATGTTTGGCGTGGGGGTTGGGGGGGATTATTGTACACTACTAACTGACTGGAAGAGATCCATATTTGTACCCATTCAAAAGAAAGGTGATCCCATAGATTGTGGAAATTATAGAACAATATCATTAATATTGCATGCAAGCAAGATCTTAGTGAAAATATTTCAAAAACGTTTGCAGCAGTATATTGATAGAGAACTTCCAGAGGTGCAAGCTGGATTCAGAAGAGGACATGGAACAAGGACAAGGGATATTGTACCTGTTGTCAGATGGACCTTGGTTCAAGGCAAAGAATACCAGAAAGATGTTTACTTGTGCTTTATTGAGTATGCAAAGGCATTTGATTGTGTGGATCAAGACAAATTATGGATAACATTGAGAAGAATGGGAATTCCCGAACACTTGATTGTACTCATGAGGAACCTGTACCATGACCAGGAGGCTGTCTTTTGAATGGAACAAGGGGACACTATGTGGTTTAAAATTAGGAAGGGGGTGTGTCAGGGTTGTATCATTTCCCCATGCTTATTCAATCTATAATTTATAATCTATAATTACAATCTATAATTTATTTGCTGAGCAAATAATCCGAGAAGCTGGACTGTATGAAGAAAAATGTGGCATCAGGATTGGAGGAAGAATCATTAACAACCTGAGATACACTGATAATACAACTTTGCTTGCTGAAAGTGAGGATGACTTGAGGCACTTACTGA
>NW_006921615.1:15957427-16008293 GCF_000298275.1 Orycteropus afer afer
GGCCAGTCTGCCCAAGGGGAGTTTCCCTAGGGGTGTGGCCTGCTTCCAAGATAACCAGGGACATCCTGGGAAGAGACACATTCTTTGAGGGATTGGAACCCTGGTGTGCGGACTACAGACTTCCATGAGTGAGCAGCCCACTGCTCGGCCTGGAGATCTTGGATTCATCTTTTGTAGGAGTCAACAACCAGTGTACTGCCTGCCAGCCTTGAATTTCTCGGCCCCCTGCGCTTACGGAAGCTAAGGCTGCCGCCAGCCCGTTTCCTCCAGAGACTTGGACTTGTCAGCTTGGACTTGTCGACTTCTATACGCTTGTGAGCCATTTTCCTAAGATAAATTTCTCTCTCTCTCTCTCTCTCTCTCTAAATATATATATACACTTTGCTGGTTTTTGTGTTTCTCTAGAGAACCCAATCTAACACAAGAACTAACAGATATGTTCTGGAGGAAGTGCGGCCAAGATGCTCCTTGGAAGCGAGGATGGTCAGACTTCGTCTCACCTACTTTGGTCATGTTGTCAGAGGGGACCATTCCCTGGAGAAGGGTGTCATGCTTGTTAAGGTGGAAGGTCGATGAAAGAGGGGAAGGCCTTCGACGAAACGGATTGACACGGTGGCTGCGACAATGGGCTCAAATATAGCGAGAATCATAGAGCTGGCGTGGGATCAGGTGGTGTTTCATTCTGCTGTGCATGGGGTCGCTGTGAGTCAGAAACGACTCCATGGCACTTAACAACAACAACAACAATACTGCATTCTTAAGTGGGAGCTCTGATAGTGTAGCGCTTAAGCGACTTGACTGCTAACCAGAAGGCTGGCGGTTCAAACCCACCAGCCACTCCTTGTAAGGATGATAGAGCAATCTACTTCCATAGTGATACTGCCTCGGAAACCCAAGGAGGGGTCACTATGAGTCGGGTCCGACTCGACGGCACATAACAACAACAACAACTATCTCAAACATTTAAGTAATTATTCCAATTTTCAATCTACTTCTAAATACTAATTAATGATTAATCCCTACCAAGAGGTTAGACTTGAGACCAACCATGTTTAAATAATCTATAATTGTCTTATCTTTCCCATGGATGAAAATTTAAATGTGTCTTTCCTCCAAAAGGAACTAAACAAACTCCTCTAATAAATATCTACCTGACTTGAAACTGTTTGCAAAATCAATTGAGAAATTGAAATGAAGGATAATCATAGTGTATAGATAAGATGTTGCATTTAACATTTTAATTTTTAGAAGAGGATTATATCTTAAATATGGCAGTAATTATCAAATCATGAAGAAGACAGCCTAAATTTTATTTAATTTTTTTGAAGTTGCACTTGTGGACTGGAGGAAAAAGAGAGTAGGAAATACTATCTTTACTGAGGAAATATATTTTGTCCAGCAAACAGTAGGAATAAAGGTGGTTAGGGGTATTTTAAGGAGCTCTGGTGATGTAGTGCCTAAGGCATTTAACTGCTAACCAGAAGGCTGGCAGTTCAAACCCACTAGCTACTCCTCAAAAGGAAGATTGGGAAATCTACTTCTGTAGAGATACCACCTTGGAAACCCACGGAGGGGTCGCTATGAGTCAAAATTGACTCGAAGGCAGTGAGTTTGGTTTTTTTTTTCTTTTGGAGGGGTATCTTAATTATGGAATTCAACTGGTTACAAAGAATTATTCCCCACTTCAAAATCAGCTGTAACTCTCACTTATAACCACAAAAATTATTAACATGTGGACAGGTCAGTTTACAATCCAGTATATAAACCAATTTGGTGTTAGTCCATCTATGCTTTCATATTTGGATTTCACTCGTCTATCAGAATTTAGTCATGTGAGCAGCACTTTTCGCAATAACCCAAAGGTAGAAACAACCACAATTTCCATCAATAGGTGAATGGATAAACAAAAAGTGGATACTACTGAGACACAATGGGATACTACTGAGCTGTAAAGAGAAATGAAGTCCTGACGCATGCCACAGTTTGGATGAACATTAAGAACACCATGCTGAAGGAAATAAGTCAGTTGCAAAAGCACAAATATTGCATGATCTCACTTATATGAAATAAACATATGTATAGAAACCAAAGGGAGCTCTGGTAGCATAGTGGCTAAGACACTTGCCTGCTAACCAGACGGCTGGCGGTTCAAACCCACCAGCCACTCCTCAGAAGGAAAGTTGGGCAATCCTACTTCCGTAGTGATACTGCCTCGGAAACCCAAGGAGGGGTCGCTATGAGTCAGGGCCGACTCGACGGCACATAACAACAACAACAACAACATAGAAACCAAAGGAGCTCTGGTAGCTTAATGCCTAAGGCACTTGCCTGCTAACCAGAAGGCTGGCAGTTCAAACCCACCAGCCACTCCTCGGAAGAAAGGTTGGGCAATCTACTTCCGTAGTGATACTGCCTCAGAAACCCAAGGAGGGGTCGCTATGAGTTGGGGCTGGCTTGAAGGCACACAACAACATAGAAACCAATGATTAGTGGTTACCAGCAATGGGAGGAAGAGAGAAAGAGCAAGTTTGTACTTAGGAGGCATTGAGTTTATACTAATGGTGGTGTAATGATTTGGAAAAGGATAGCAAAAATGGATGTACAATGTGAAGAATGTAATCAGTGTCACTGAATTGTACATGTAGAAATTGTTGAGATGGTGGATGTTTTGTTATACATATTTTCACCACAGTTAAAAATACGTATCTATTTCTGTGACTTTGAGCTCCTAAATAGCACTCATCTGCAAAATAAGGAGATTAAACAAAATCAGTGTTTCTCAAACTTTAATGTGCATTTGTACTATCTGAGAATCTTGTTAAAATGCAAATTTGAATTCAATAGGCCTCTGGGATGGGACCTGGGAGTCTGATTTCTAACTAGCTCGAAAGTGATACCCATGATATTAGTCCAAGGGCCACATTTTAGGTAATAATAATAATTCACACCTTTCCTTTCATCTCTAAAATGATATATTTCTTTAAATGACCCAAAGATTCCTGTTTTCTATATTACGTTGCCTGAGTTGTCCATGAAGTTCAGAAGACTACTTCTTATTTACCCTATCTCATCACCCTATCTCAGTTTTTACTTTCAATTTATTGTAATGTCACTCTGGTATTGTTATTAGATGCTGGGCAGAATCAAGTTTTAGTAAAGACCACACTCTCAGAAAACAAATTCAACTCACCTATATTTAAGACCACAGATACTGGCATTTTTACAATTACCTCATTTTCCAACCATTTTCTCTTTGATAATTTTACATGTTCTTTGAATACTCAATTAAAACCCATTAAATTATAAATATTCTCTATATATCTTTTCATATTTTAGGACTACTGTCTCTCGACTGCAAATGAGGCAATTCTTATAGCTTTCAGGTGAGCGAGTGTTGACTACATGGCTGTGATTCAGAGTTCTGAATTCTGTTGATGATGTTAAGATTCTTAGGCCTAACAATATCAATAATAACAGCAATAGTGGTGTGAAGAGCCTTATTAAAGTAATGGGAGGATTATAATATACTTTAAGATACTTGATTGAAAGATGCTTACTTACTAATATAAAACGACAGTTTTGTGGGGTTAAGAACACAATCTTGGAGTCAGGCTGCCTGGTTTTGAAAACTAGCTCTGAAACCTAGCTCAACTTTCTACTACTATGTGATGGTCTTGGGCAAATTATTTATTCTTTACGTGCCTTGGTTTTCTTATTTGTAAAATAGGAAAAAAATCTATGACCATGAAGAATTTTAAGTGAGTTAATGCATCCCAAGTACTTAGAAGTATATTTAACACATATGGAGTATAAGTGTTTGCTAATATTCTGTTCAAGATTCAAATATTAAATCTTGTTTTAGACCATTCATTTATTTATTCAGCAAATACATACAGCCATTCCATGGGTTGCAAGATCCATTCCTATGTATGCCTTTAAGTTGAATTTGTAGGTGAGTCAGACCAGGTACATACGGTTCTTATTTAGTCTTACTTTAGTGCAAGAAAAGGCTTGAAGTATTTTCATTGATTTAAAAGCTGTATGTGCAGCAAGTAAAGGTGATTGTGATGAAGAATTTGTTGTGATTAAGGGTTTGTTCAATATATTCAAAATGAGAGCAAATTTACAAAACATTAAAGAGCAAGTACAATTTGTCCTCAAGTGTAACATTTATAACTGGGACGACTTAGCTGTATTTCCTGCTTTCTCCCTAGAAAGCAAGGAGCTCCTGTGGTATAGTGGTAAAAGCATTTGGCTGCTAACCAAAAGTTTGGGGGTTTGAACCCACCAGCTGCTCTATGAAAGAAAGATGAGGCAGTCTGCTTCTGTAAAGATTTACAGCCTCGGAAATCCAGGACGAGTCACCATAAGTTGGAAACGACTCAAGGGCAGTGAGTTTGGTTCTCTATAAAGTATTATTTAATAGTTATTACCATCTTTAGTATTAATAAAGACTCAACAGCAGTGAGTATTACCTAGCTCAAGTTGGTTAATATGCTCAATATTTTTTGTCCACTGCCCTACTACAAAATAAAAAAGAAACCCCATGTATTAACAACTTCAGTTTCTCCATTTATTTTAACTACTTAAGATTTAATTTTAATCTTTTTAAAATTGTTTTTTCAAAATGGAACTACTTTTATTGATTTTTTTAAATTATAGAAGTAATACAAAGAAAATTGTACTCTATCTTGGGAAGATTAGGGAAGACAGAGATAACAACAATTACGTTTTGGAAGGGAACATGGAAGGAAGAGAGCCTTAATTTTTCTTGTTTACTCTTTTGTAGCCTTTAAATTTTGTACTGTATGTAAGTGTGATCTATGAAGCATACGTTTTTAAAAATTGACAGATGAATGTGGTAATAAACATAACACAGTACAAAAAGTTACAAAGAAGAAAATGAAATTACTCATAATGCTACCATGCACTTCACATTATGGTATATATGTTTCCAGATTCCTTATCGAGGCATATACATGCATTTTTCATAAACATGAGATCATGGTATGTGTAATGTTTTAAAAATGCTCTTCACATCAACATATATATTCTACAACACAATTTTTAATGTCTGTGTTATAATCTATTATGTACATGGACCTTAGTTGATTTAATAAACTCACTATAAATGATGTTTTCAACAGTTCTTGATGAACATCTTTGTACATGTACATTTGTGTAACTGTACTATTATTTTCTTAAAATATGCTTCTAGAAGTTCAATTGCTGGGCAAAAGATATGCATGTAAAATTGAGATTTAAAAGCATAGTTCAAGAAGTAGGCTATTTTTCTTCCAATTCTCCCTTTGTGGAAAGAAATGCATTGTGGTTTATATGCAGAAAGAAGTTAAGTACAATCATTTTTGCCTCCTCATGATTGGAAGGAGTGGAGGTTATTTACCTAAAGCACCGTCTTTAGTGTGTCAGGTAGGGAAATGATGGAAGGAATGAGATTGCATCTTGGCAAAAAATTATGGTTGACATTTCTGGTTGAATTTCATTTTTGTTTTTCTGCTTTCTTATAGGAAATCCTTACTTCATCTTTGAAGCCACATTAGCATTATTTCTGCTAATGGACTCATAAGTAGTTAAAGTTAATATAATTAATGTTAATGTAGTAGCTAATGTTTTCCCTACTGGGAAGGTAGGTGTGGAACTTGAAGATCAGAGTAACTTTTTAAATTTCTAAGCTAAGGAGCTCTGGTAGTGTAGTGTCTAAGGCACTTGACTGCTAACAAGAAGGCTGGTGGTTCAAACCCACCAGCCACTCCTCAGAAGGAAGGTTAGGCAATCTACTTCCATAGTGATTCTGCCTCAGAGGGGTCACTATGAGTGGGGTCCAACTCCACAGCACATAACAACAACAACAAGCTTAGAAAACACCTTGGACCTTAGAAGAGGAGAGAAGTGAAGACATTAGATGTATAAGGCCTAATAAGAATTTCAATGTTTCTCTCTTTTTAAACATGAAGAATGTTAGACTAAAAGAGGTTAAGTTATTCATTCAAGATCATATAGTTGGTAGGAGGCCAAGTAAGAAATGGAATGAAGATCTAAATTGTGGTTCAGTGTTATTTGTATTATAACATACAAGCCTAATTATGATAATTTAGAGTTATTAAAGACTAGATATTAACTAACAAAGAGGTTTTCATTATTACATTTTACTAATCTATTTAGTAACTGTTTTTTGGTGTAGTTAATGCTACTGTTTCCCTCTAGTTATGCTTGCCTACAAATTAAGAGAAAGGGCATGGCTTTCACTGGAAAAATATTGAGATACTTACTTATATCTGAGTTGAATGGGAAGCCAATTTCCTGATATTTAAGTTTTTGAGGTTTCCATTTAGGATCATCTACTACCAAATGGTGCAACGAATCAAAGTCATGGATCTTCTGATGCTCAGTTGTGATCCTGAAGAGCAAAGTTACTGGACAGATTTGAGCTAATACCCAACAGCAACCCTTATTGCTGCCAGCCTCTGGATCTACTACTCTCTATAAGTGGTGGTTTATAAATGTGACCTTATAATTAGAAAGGACTATTAAGGTAACTAATGGGATAATGCCTGTAATCTACTTTGAAATACACACACACTGATGAAAGCAATGGACCCATTCCCCGGGAAAGTAAATACACAAACAGATACACACAACTTTGAATATACACACAATGTAAGCAAAAAGTGTTTTAAACCTCTTTTTTTTTTTTCTGAGTTGATGGAAGCTTTGACCAGAAAGGAAGGCAATTTGCAGCTCTTGCTTCAAATCAAAAAATGAGGCCCCCCCACCACTCTGCCAAATGGTCAATTGCAAAGGACCTTCCTATTTTTCATGTACAAGAGTCTTCCTAAACTATATTAAGCATCATCTCATTCTCACTCAAGTATTTAGAAAACAGCCTGCACTGGAATATGTTCCTGCTTTTATGCACAAGAGGAGTCTGGTGGTGTAGTGCCTAAGGCGTTTGACTGCTAACCAGAAGGCTGGTGGTTCAAACCTACCAGCTATTCCTTGGAAGGAAGGTTGGGCAGTCTACTCCTGTAGTGATACTGCCTCAGAAACCCGAGGAGGGGTCTCTATGAATCGGGTGTGACTTGACGGCAGTGAGGATTTTTTTTTTTTTTTTGAGTTTTTTTAATGCACAAGTGCAAGTTAGGGAACATGCAAGTCTAATTATGAGATGGATGCAATATTGTAATTGTATATATATTAATTATATAATATATGCAAATATGTTCATTTCAGCCTTGTTCAGAGATGGACTGTGTTCATATGATGGGCTCTGTTCTAGGTGCTGGGATTTAACTATTAGTAAAACAAAGTCCCTACTTTCATGGAACTATTATAATGGAAGGAACAGACAATAAACACACAAAAAATAACAATATGATATTGATGATGATAAGTATGGTGAAGAAAAACAGGATAAGGGGGCTTTGTGTGATGAGTACTTCAAAATATAGAGTGGTCAGGGAAGCAGAAGCCTGAAGGAAATAAAGAAACAGGTACGCCAATATCTTAAAACAGCAAATATAAAAACTAAAAACAAACCCGTTTCCGTAGAGTCAATTCCAACTCATAGTGACCGTAAAGGAGAAAGTAGAA
The DNA here is from genome assembly GCF_000298275.1 of Orycteropus afer afer. Taxonomy (NCBI): domain Eukaryota; kingdom Metazoa; phylum Chordata; class Mammalia; order Tubulidentata; family Orycteropodidae; genus Orycteropus; species Orycteropus afer. Next base: position 15,965,039 of record NW_006921615.1, read on the forward strand.
CTGCCCTATAGGGTTTCCAAGGCTGTAAATCATTACAGAAGCAGAGCACCACATCTTTCTTCCATGGAGCAACTGGTGGGTTTGAACCACTGACCTTTCAGTTAGCAGCCAAGGTCTTAAAACACTGGGCCACCAGGGCTACTTCAGTAAATGCAAAGGCTCTAAGAAAGGAATATACTTAACTTGTCCTAGGCATAATAACAGACCCAAGTGTCTTGAGCAGTATCGCTACAGAAGTAGGTTGCTCAATCTTCCTTCCAAGGAGTGGCTGGTGGGTTTGAACCACCAGCCTTCTGGTTAGCAGTTATATTAGGCACTACACTACCAGAGCTCATTTTGGATATTAGGTGAAATTTTAAAAATGCCACAATAAAAACATGAAAAATGTTAGTTGCTCATTGCTTGCTCAAGGGAAAACAATAGTGTATCTTATACTTTTGGTGTTGATAAAGGGCTATGTTTCTTAACTATTTATTCTTATTATGTCAATTACATTGTGTGTGTGTGTGTGTGTGTGTGTGTGATGTTATTGAAAGTTTACAGAGCAAATTTACTTTCCATAGAGCAGTTCACATACACTTTGTCTCAGGACATTGACTACAATTTCCCACAATGCAACAGCTCCCGTCCCACTTCTTCCACATACTTACCTCTTCCCTGTTTCTTTCCCTCCATGCACTCCTGCCCCCTAAGCTATGTTCCTGTACATACACAGCCCTTCTATTCTCCCATGATTGTTCTCTCCAATGAGTGTCTCTACCTAGTGTAAATGTTCACCTCATATGTCTGTCTTTTGTTTGACTGGAAGCCACAGGTGTGGGTTCAGTTCCAGAACTGAAGGGCAGTAAGGGGCCATAGTTTCAGTGGTTCCACCAGGCTCTATCAGACCAGCAAACCTAGTCTCCCCCTTTTTTTCCCCAAAATGATTTTGAGTTTTGTTCTACACTTTTCTTCCACTCTATCTAGGATCTCCTACATTGATCCCCCTCCAAGTGGTTGACAGTGGTAGCCAGGCACCATCTAGTTCTTCTGGTCCCATAGTCATATAAGCTGAGGTTCACATGGTGTACCAGTCACTTGGACTAATTTTTTCCATGAATCTTTGTTTTTCTTCATTCTTCTTTGCTCTGGACGAGGAGAGACACATTGTTGCATCTAGATGGCTGCTTGCAAGCTTTTAAGATCCCAGTTGCTACTCACCAAAGAAAAGATGGAACAAAGTTTTGTGTAGTATGTTATGCCAACTGAGCTTGATGTCCCCTGTGACTATGATCCTGAGCCCACAGGTCCAACTACTCACTCCCTCTGGGTAGCTGGCTGTGCCCAAGAAGTGACTACAACCTTGCCCCTTGTCAGCTCTACTATATACCTGGAACTTCTTACAGAACATAGCAGTACACTTGTAGAACCATTGTCTGCCAACCCTATGCATGGTCTTGGGCACACTCCCCCCTGCATAGACATACTTAATAGTTTAGCCTGTCCACCCATCTATCAACCCATATATCCATGTTTGCCTTCACTGACAGTGCAATACTGTATGTATAAAAGAGTTCATCTTTGTTGTCTATACCTCCTATGTCTTCCTCTTCCTCAGTGCCACCATGTTGATCACTCACATTTGGTACATTGTCCTTCTCTTCACTCAAATCAATATTTGGCTCTACCTGTCTAACTGTGTCCTCTCCTCCCCACCCACCCCTGGTAACCAACAAAGAAAATTTCCTTTTTTTTATATAAACCTTTCCTTGACTTTTTACAATAATGGACTCATACAATATTTGTCCTTCTGTGAATGACTTATTTCACTCAGGATAATGTCCTCTAAGTTCATCCACATTGTGCGGTGTTTTCCAGATTCTATGTTATTCTTTAGGGTTGCATAGTATTCCATTGTGGGTATGTAATATAGTTTGGTTATCCATTCTTCAGTTGATTGTTTCCATCTTTTGGCTATTGTAAATAGTGCTGCAATGAACATGGGTGTGCATATGTCTGTTTTTGTTATGGCTTTCACTTCTTTAGGCTATATACCTACTAATGGAATGGCTGGGTCAAATGGTATTTCTAATTTCAACTTTTTTAAGGAATCGCCATATTGCTTTCCACAGTGGTTGTACCATTTTACAGTCCCACCAGCAGTGTATGAGAGTTTCAATCTCTCTACATACTCACCTGCATTTGCTATTTTCTGTCTTGTTGAACTTTGCTACTAGTGCTGGAGGAAGATGGTATCTCATGGTTGTTTTGATTTGCATCTCTCTAGTGGCTAATGATTGTGAGCATTTCTTCATATGTTTGTCCTTAAAGAATGTTGATGGGATCTGGATGGGGATTACATTGAATGTATAGATTGCTCTGGGCTGTCAATGTCAATTCCCTTTTAAAGCAATTATTTATTGTCAATTACTTTTTAAAGTAGTCAGTGTGGCTTTGAGCTAAAGCTGCCAGTGCACCAGCAAGCACTCTCATCACAAAAGCCCAGGACTGAGAATCAAGATACAATAACAATATCAATGATGGTTCAAATTTGACTCGTTCTTTGAAGCTGGTGAAGTACTACAGCGGAGTTCACGATGAGGAAGATTCACGATGAGGAAGATTTCTATGTCTCTGGTTTCACTCCTTGGGTTCTCAAATTCAAGAGTCATGTTATCAATACCTTTTTAAAAGTCCCACCACGTTGTAGGCCTCACCATCCCCCACATTGCTTGGTCACTAACATTCAATTTATGAAAATAGCTTTCTTGTTAAAAGCTTCAGTGGTCCATGGTTGTGTCTTCTACCTAGCAGGATGTCTTCTCCTGTTCCAGAATGCCAAAACACAAAGTAAATAAACACCCACAGAGGGCAAACAATGGTCTATGGAGCACATCAGTCCCTCAGAAGCCATGTAAACAAACTTTGCTTTCAAAAAACAAAGTCCATATTATCCCTTTCTTCCCAGAAGCTAAAAAAGTTACAGGACTATAATTAATTTCAAATAAATTTTCCAAAGACTTACAGATGATGATATCATATTCATTTTACAATAGGGAATATAGAGATTACATTCAGTTCAATGTCAAGGCCAGGGCTTAATTCAGCAAACATTTATTGCACTCCTCCTACACCCGAATTTCTGTGGTAAGTGTCAGATTCAGGTATTGATTTTGAGAACTTCCTTTTTTCACTCTAGAAAAAATTTGCTAAAGTTTTTTTTTTTTTTTTTTTTTAATTTCACAATGGGAATGAAGGAAATAATGGTATTCTTCTAACCTAGAAAATTTTATCTCATTCAACATGATTTTATACTACCTAGAGTCAAGAGAAAAAAATGATGGAGATATTTCTGTCTCAAAGAATTCCTGGTTTTACAATTTTTCTTTATTTAACAACTAAAGGCATACTGACAAAAGAATGACAAGAAATACCAGCCATACTTAACATTTTTGTAGCTCTCTTCTTTCCAAGAGCCCAAAGCACTTTGAAATAAGTATACAAATATGAAAACAATTAATGCCTAACACAATGACTGGACTAAAACCGACAATAATTTGTTATGACTTGGATTATAGCTTTGTCTTACAACACGCCTGAGATAGGAAGAGCTCAAGATTACCATCTTTATCAGTGTAATTTTGCCAAAGAACTATGCTAAACAAAAGTAGATTCACTAGTTTATTTGAATTCATATTATCTGTGAGCTCTGATGGCATAGTACCTAAGGCATTTGACTGCTAATCGGAAGGCTGGTAGTTTAAAGCCATGAGCCACACCTCAGAAGGAAGAATGGGCAATCTACTGCCATAGACATACCGCCTTGGAAACCCAAGGAGAGGTGGCTATGAGTCACATTCGAGTCCATGGCAGTGAGTTTGGGTTTCTTTTTTGGTATGATGAATCAAGCTTGAATTTGGGTGTTCTGTCTTACTGAATCCAAGCTGAGCCTGTTACTGTGGTGTTCTTTCACTCGTGATTTGAGCTAGAATTGGAAACTTAGTTATTATAAATAAAAATGAAGGAGTAAAGGAAATGTTTTCTGAGCACCCAAGCCTAAGCTCTGCACTAGTTACTGGTCATATTGTATTTCCCTAATTGTATCCTCTCAACCATATAAAGTTAGAAGTTATCATGTGCATTTTGCAGATGGTATATTTAAGTTCAGAAGAATTCATTGACTTATGAAGAATCTATTTAGGGACACCATTAATATTTCAATCCAAGTGTCTTCGTTTCTTATTCCTTTTTGCACTACTTCACACTGCAGTATTTTTCTATAACCACCCGTCGCATGTGAATTTGTAACTATTAGTTTAGGAACTTGCAACTAGTGCCATCATCTGCTTTTCAAATTGGACATTAAAATTATTTACATTTTTAAGTACTGACAAAGATTAAGTTCCACAAAAGTAATGTTATATTGATATATGTGAAAGTTTTGTTTTTAATGAGGAAAATGTAGTTTAAGCCTTTTTAGTATCATATGAATCAGGTGCTAGTCACATTCTTGTTTTGGAATATGTTATTTGCATTTTCAGGAAAATGAAACTATTGAGTAATGGAGCAAGAATAAAGATAACAGGGGATTACCCAAAGTGAAGAAGGCAAAAATAGGGATCACATAGAGTATAAGATCATGGTAGTGCAGAAAACAAATTTGGGATATGATCTGCTTTAACCATTCATTATATAGTTATTAAACACAAAATCAAAAATTTTATAAGCTTACATTGAAAGTTTATGAATGATCCACATTTTGAACAGGTGGCACATGGGCAAATGAGAGGAGATAGAACAAATAATATTTCTTAAACCTCTATCATGTGCCAGTCTCTTTATCTCTCTGGAAGAAAGTTTTAATCTTCACAATACTCACGGGGCTAGGTCTTCTTAGTCCCATTTTTAAATAGACGAAACTGAGGGAGGGAGAAAAGAGGGTGCGAGAAAGAGGGTAAGGTAGAGAGAAACTAATAATGGTTGAGCTGGTATTTAAATCCTAGTCATCCTGGATTCCAGGTCTAGAGTCTTTCCATTCTAACACCTGTCTCATGGGGAAGATGTTTACTCAACAGAGCCAGGGGTTTTCCCCGACGATGGCTTCTGGTGAGTTTGATGAAAAAATATCCACTAGCTTTTACTTCACTACCCATTTGCCAATTTCTTGTACTATGGTGGCTTGTGTGCTGTTGTGATGCTGGATGCTCTGCCACTGGTACTTCAAATACTGGCATGGTCACTCATGGTGAACAGGTTTCAGTGGGGCTTCAGACTGGTGATTCACTTCTGAAAATCATCCAATGAAAATTCTATGGATCACAACAGAACATGTTTCTCTCTTTTGCTTTAGACATGTCATGAAGATGGCTAAGTCACTGGAGGAGGACATCACGTTTGGGGAAATAGAGGGTCAGCAAGTGTGAAGGCGACCTTCAGTGAGATGGATTGGCACAATAGCAACAACAGTGAACTGGAACATAGCCATGATTGTGAGGCTAGCACACGACTGAGCAACATTCTATTCTGTTATACGTAAGTTTACCAAGAGTCACAGTGAACTGGAAGGCATTTACCTATCACTCAACACCCATCTATCTATCTATCTATCTATCTATCTATCTATCTATCTATCTATCACTAGTGCCTTAATGTAGTCCAACTTCCAGCCAAACTATTTGTCTCTTAAATAATATGAATATTAGAATATATATGTTGTTGTTGTTGTTATGTGCTGTCAAGTCAAACTCGACTCATAGCGACCCCTCCTTGGGTTTTCCAGGCAGTATCACTACGGAAGTAGGATTGCCCAACCTTCCTTCCAAGGAGTGGCTGGTGGGTTTGAACCGCCAGCCGTCTGGTTAGCAGGCAAGTGCCTTAGCCACTATGCTACCAGAGCTCCCTAGAATATATATAGTAATGGCTTTACCATTTACTGATTGAGTGTGTTTGACTACTAACCAGAGGCTGGTGGTTCAAATCTACCAGCTACTCTTCAGAAGGAAGGTTAGGCAATCTACTTCCATAGTGCTACTGCCTCGGAAACCCAAGGAATGGGTGCTATGAGTCGGATCGGACTCGACGGCAGTGAGTTTGGTTTGGTTTTGGAATTGGGTATGTTAAACAATCATGTAAATTCTCTAAGCTGTATTTTCCTCAACTCTAAAATGGATATTATGATAGTAACTACCTCATAAGCACTGAGCATAGAGTCTGATATGTAATATGCAGGTCTTAAACTTTAGTTTTTTTTAATTTTTGTTGCTATTGTCACATTCCAAGTAGCTCATCACTTTTTGTTCTCAAATTTAATCCTGTAAACTGTGTTCACAATTCCATTTCTTTGCAATCCATTTTTTATTTATATGGTATTATTCAGGAACTTATTCCTCATTTTCCTTTTTAGTTTATCTTTTTCTTCTATTGCTAACTGACCTATGTGTCTTCAATTTTCCATTCCATAGATTATCCTTAGTCTCTAGGATTTAGTCTCTCATCAATAATCTCGTCAAATCAGAGGTGATTTGACAGTGTAGTTTAGGACTGAAGAATCCAGGCTCTGGAGCCAGACTACTTGAATACAAATTCTGTCTCTAACACTTATTAGCTATGCATCAATGAGCTGGTTACTTAATTGCTCTCAGCTTGTTAGTTTCTTCATCTATAAAGTGAGGATAATAACACTGCCCACACCTAAGGTTGCTGTGGGAACTAAATGAGTTAAGATATGTAAAACATTGGAAGAGTGCTTGGTACAGAGTAAGTGTTCAATAAATGTTAATGTTGTTATTAATTCTCTAGCCACATGAAGTTTGCCTTTAGCAACTTTACTGTATTATTGACTCAGATACGTTGTAACTGAGCATGCTTTCCCAGATTGGTTTTAAATATTGTACCTAAGCAATTCATTTCTGACTTGGCATAACTGCAAACCAAACAAGGAATGGAGGGTAGGTAAGAATGGTGAAACATGGCAGTCTTTCACTTGAGTGAACTACTCTATTGCCATTGGCTTAAAGACTTTGAGAGAGATACAGTTCCATTGTAATGAGGACAACATTCAAAAACCATTCTGTATCTGCGGAATTTTTAGGTAATTACAGTCAGAATGATGAATGATGATGGATTCATTTCCAGATACAAAACCAAAACCAAACTCACTGTTATCAAGTTGATTCTAACTCATAGTGACCCCTATTGGGTTTCTAAGGCTATAGATTTTTACTAAAGCAGACCACCTCATCTTTCTTCCATGGAGCAGATGATGAGTTCAAACCACTGGACTTTTGGTTAGGAGCCAAATGCCTTAGCCACTACACCACCAGAAATTCCATTAAAGAGTTAGCCAGAAGTTTCTAGAACACATATGCAAAATGCTTGGACTTTTACATGGGGCTTCTGCTTACAAAGGTACCTGCCCAGTAAAGACAGGAAGAGGAGAACCTTCTGTTTTCTCTCATCCACATCCAAGCAGTATGGAATAAAAAAATTGTGTTCCAGGTCAGTATAAGGATGAACTTTCTAAGAGTCCGAGCAGTCCAGAGTGAGAGTGGGCTATCTCTGGAGGGAGGGAGTGAGGCGTGAGATGTTCAAACACACTAGATGACCATCTGGTAGGGATAATGTAGGCAGCCATGGTATCTTCAATAGCCTCATATGCATACGCAAGCTTGACAATAAATAAGGAAGACCGAAGAAGAATTGATGCATTTGCAATATGGTGCAAAGAATATTGAATATACCCTATGGAGCTCCGGTGGTGCAATGCCTAAGGCATTTGACTGCTAACCAGAAGGTTGCTGTGTCAAACCCACTAGCCACTGGGAAGGAAGATGGGGCAATCTACTTCTGCAAAGATTGACCCATCGGAAACCAAATGGGGGTTGCTATGAGGCATAATCGACTGGATGGCAGTGGGTGTGGGGCCAGAAGAACAGAAGTGTATCATGGAAGAAGTACAGTCAGAATGCTCCTTAGAAGTAAGGACGGCGAGATGTTATCTCTCTTGCTTTGGACATGTTATCAGAAAGGGCCAGTCCCTGGAGAAAGATATCATGGGTGGTAAAGTTGAGGGTCAGTGAAAGAGGGAAGACCCTAAACTAGACGGATAGACACAGTGGCTGCAACAGTGGGCTCAGGCATAGCAACAATTGTGAGGATCTTGCAGGACCAGACAATGTTTCTTTCTGTTGCTCATAGGGTTGCTATAAATTGTAATGGACTCATGGTGCCTAACAACAATGTAGGGAGGAGTCAGGTGTGAGAGAAGTTAGGCCAGATGACTTTGATAGTCCCATTCAACTTAAGAATTTAATTAAATTCTGGGAAATTGAGTTTGATCCCTTGGAAATATATGGTCCCTTGTTGTAAGTATTTGAACTGATCACTTATTGTTTCCCTTCTGGGAGTATGTCATTCTTATTTTAGAAATGACAAGTTAACAGCTTATGATTATGCTGTTTAATATCATCAAAGTTTTATAAAATTTATTCTTCTTTTTCAAACGGAACTAAGACATCCTTAAGGTCTTTGTAGTAAATCTTCTTTCTGCCTGGAACACTCTTTTCCCCTCATCAGGCCTCTGTTCAAACGCCACCTTATTAGAGATGTCTTCCCTTATTCTCCTTCCATGTAAAATGTCATGTCCCTCAATTTTCTTACTGTCACTTTTCATCAGGGCTTCAAAACAGTTATTTCTGTTTCCATCATGGCTGACAATGTGAAACTGGAATGGATTTGAATTTGTTAAATGTAGGTGTACTTGGACAATAACTAGAACAGGAAAAATTACAAGTGGATAGATGCCCTGTTAGAAACTTAATTACTGAACTGGTTTGAACTGGTTCAAAGCCCTTCTTTTTATCCCCTCCCTTGCCTGTATTCTTTTCCATTGTACTGACTTCCTTATGATACATTATGTTGTTGTTGTTGTTGTTATGTGCCGTCGAGTCGGCCCCGACTCATATGATACATTATAGATTCATTAATTAATTACTGATATCTTCTTGATGAAATGTAAGTACCATGAAGGCAGGGCTTTGTTTTGTTCACTGTATTTTAGATCTTAGAACAGTACCTGGTATGTGGGAGGCACTCAATAAATATTTGTTGAATGAATAAATGTTAGCAGAGGTTTGTTTTATTTTTCATTAGTTAATTTCCTTCTAAAGAGCTCTGGTGGCATACTGGGTAAGGCATTTGGCTGAAAAACAGGTCAGTGGTTCAAATCCACCAGCTGCTCCATGGGAGGAAGATGAGGCAATCTATTTCTGTAAAGATTTACAGCCTTGGAAACCCAATGGGGATCCCTATGAGTCAGAATCAGCTTGATGGCAGTGGGTTTGTTATTGTTTAAAATTTCCTTCTACATCTATTCTTTAAATACTTCTTGAAAAAATTGGGTTGGGAAACCTTGAAAAATCTTTGAGTTTTTTTTCCCACCAAGATGTAAAATTAAAATGGAAACTTCTTAGATTTCATCAATCTCACCCATTTCAGAGTTTAAAGAAATCTTTATTAGGATAAGAAAAAAAAAAAAAAAAAAAACCACAGCGCTCTATTTTATAAACTAGTTTAAAAAATAGTGTTAATGAGTCAGTTTTCAAAATGGAAGAAATTTTGCTTTTCAAAAAACATGCAAATACTTTATAATGGCTGGCAGTCAAAGGATGAGTGATTTGTTATAAATATATTTCAGTTTATTTAGAACTACAGCTCCCAAGTAATCATCTATAATCCAATATGGTAAGTACCTAATTCTTCTTCACTGATACCCATATCCCTAACCCTCTTTCCATTACCACAAAACAAAGCAAAATCCAACATCTAAAAACTCTGAAACCAAGTCAATATTTGTTTCCAGTAGATGGCACTGCAAATCAAGTATTTACTGGTCTATTAAATTTTTGTTCTCTTTATCACTTCTTTGATCATGATAATAATTATTTATTCTGTAGTAAAATCAAATTAAGGAAGTTAAAACAATAGATTGGGGATTTTGAAGTGATAATAAAACTAGAATTATGCAGTGTCCTGACACTGACCTCTATATATTAACTATATATCATAGTTGGATAATTAATTATTAAAGTAGTAGGAATGTTGTTGTTGTTGTTGTTATGTGCCATTGAGTCGGCCCCGACTCATAGCGACCCCTCCTTGGGTTTCCGAAGCAGTATCACTACAGAAGTGGGATTGCCCAACCTTCCTTCTGAGGAGTGGCTGGTGGGTTTGAACCGCTAGCCTTCTGGTTAGCAGTCAAGTGCCTTGGGCACTACGCTACCAGAGCTCCTAAAGTAGTAGGTATATATAATATAAATTGTCCACTGTGCTTACACATGAAACCCTTCTTTTGATGTGGAAATTTGGTTGCTTGGTTAAATTATTTTAGTATATATTATGTTATCAGTCCAATGGGACTCTTTATACTCTTACATGATGCCAAATTCAACCTCTTTCAGGCCAGTTAATGTACGAAGAGAAAAACTGTCTCAGGGCCACAGACCACATCCCTGTGCTGCCTTTTTTGTGTGTGTGCCAAAACCATCATAAGGGAATTGGGTTAAAGAATGTAAAAAGTTTCAAATAACTCTTTAGCACCAAGGTAAATAATGTGACATGAGCATGCATTCTAGTGATAATGGGTCAGAACCTAGCTTTTTATGTAAAAGAATGTATGTTTTAAAGCATACTTTAGAACCATTTAAAAGATATTTAAACACCATATATACTAACCAAAAAACAAACAAACAAACAAAAAAAAAACAGCCAAGTCTACCACCCTATAGGGCAGAGTAGAGATTTATGGATACATAAAGTTTCCAAAGCTGTTCATCTTTATGGAAGCAGATTGCCATATCTTTCTCCCACAGAGTGGCTGCTTGGTTCAAACCTCTGATCTTTTGGCTATCAGCCAAGTGCTTTAACCACTATAACACCACGGCTCCTATAGTATAGACTACACTGAAAACCAAATCCACTGCCATCGAGTAGATTCCAATTCATAGCAACCCCCATTGGGTTTCTGAGGCGGTAAATCTTTATGGAAGCAGGGTGCCCCATCTTCCTTCCGTGGAGTGGCTGGTGGGTTTGAACTGCCAGCTTTCTGGTTAGCAGTCAAATGCCTTAGGCACTGCACCACCAGAGCTCCTTATAATATATACTAGAACATACCAAATGCTATCATATATGTAAACACTAGAAGAGTGTCCGATAGGAAATAAGTACTAAATAAATCCTTTTTCCCATTTCTCCCGCTTTTAATTAAGTGGAGAAATAAGATCCAATAACTGAGATCTAGGCCTTGCTCTGCAACAATGTATGAGACCTCTGTCACTTAACCTCTCTCTTTCTCGCCTCTCATATGGACTAGAAGTAGGACTGAAAAATACAAACTATTAGCCTAATATAAAATAAGACCCACAAGTGAAGTACATGATTCATACGTACTTGGTTTGCACATATATGTCCAAATTACTGAGACTTGACCAGTGGGCTTGGCCATGTGAAGATCAGAGGAAATCCAGAATGTGGTTGGCCAATGAGAGGATATGCAACAGCATGGATGATACATGCCCAGAGCTTCAGTAGTTGAGAGCGACTTTTGTCAGGATGTTCATCTTCTTCAGTGGAGAAAGAAACTATCAGTCAAAACTGGCACATACACAGGTAAACCATCTCAGCTCTTTAAATAAGTGTCAGAGGAGTGTTCAGACATCATGCATTTTTAGATGTCCTGTACACTGTAATTTTTTCCTCCTGTTGTCAAGGAAGCCTGAAACTCCTTCAAATTATATGAGAAGCAGTAATATGTTTCAGAGAGTTCTAGCAATGTAAGAGAACTGCTCTACTAGATGTTGTTGTTGTTGTTATGTGCCGTCGAGTTGGCCCCGACTCATAGCGACCCCTCCTTGTGTTTCTGAGGCAGTATCACTACGGAAGTAGGATTGCCCAACCTTCCTTCCGAGGAGTGGCTGGTGGGTTTGAACCGCCAGCCGTCTGGTTAGCAGGCAAGTGTCTTAGCCACTATGCTACCAGAGCTCCTGCTCTACTAGATAGTGATGGTATTTTTGTGGACCAGTACTCGTCACTATACTTAGTACTCTTTATCCATTTCAGTACACCATAGTCTTGATTACCTTGGGCTGTCCTCAGAATGACACTTGCAGACACTCTACCTTTAGCCCCTCAGTTCCAGTACTTACATGGGCAATGAAAAACTCATACAGTAATTGTAAAAACACAATAGTAATCTCAAGTAGGCAGAAAGATGACTCCAGTAATATTTTCACTACAGGGCAGTAGGGCAGAGAAGGTCCTTACATCATTCTACAGACGTTTACTTGATTTTGTTTTTTTCTCTTTGTGAACCCAGAGTTTACATTTTTGCTATTTCAAATTGTCAAAGATGTTAGAATATTATAGAAAGCAATTTGTGTCTTGGGGTGGAGTAGATCAACACATACTCTTTACAGTCTGAAAAGACCTTATAGATCTAGTCCAATCCCTTCATTACCTAGGAGAAAAGTAAGGTCACATAGGTAATTAGTGACAAAACAGTGACTGAGGTCATTTGACTCCCTCCTAGTCCAATAGTTTTTCCAGTACATGAGACAAATATGCTTCAACTGGGGATAGGTGGCAAGGAAAATGGTTGAAAGAATAAGGCAAGGAGTAGCTTTAGACTTTACACTGACTTCACCTTAGGAGTCTGATGAAAAAGCACATCTTAGGTAGCTGAGCAAAAAATAACTTCTGGTTGAAAGTCTTCAGTAGAGAGAGGAGAACAAAAATTCTTCAGATGTTTGGTGCTGGCCTTCTCCTATCCTCTGCTTTTGTATGAAGCTATTATGTCTAATATTTCATTAGACATTCTCTACATTAAGAAAGCATAATGGCTCATCTTTCTTATGCCATTCTTTTACTCAGTGGGGAATAGTAATTAAAAGATGGAATAGTTATGAGCAAATTGTCCAACTTTTTCTTTGCTGTGCAGTTTAATGCAACAAAATTTAAGTGATCATATATCTTTATTCTAAACAACATAAAACAACTTTTAACTCTTCTGTAATAATTTGTGTAAAGTAATATTTAGGAATATGTAGATTATGAGAGAGAAACTGTTAAATTATTTTAGATTCCTAATGAGGTGCTTTTGGGTTGTTATTGTAAAAAAAAAAAAAAGCATCTAAATATTTTACAATTATAAACACAATTTAAATATTTTGTATAATTTAAGCCTCATTAATATTGAAGAATTCCAAAGACTCTTTGAAGCCATGACTAGAAATATGTAGCTTCATTTTAAAGGTGGTGAATTTCATGTTTTAGCCATTGTTTTGGAATGAAACATTTAGAGTAAGTTGATGTGATTAAAGGCTTATTCTTGCCAAGAATTTTAGTAAATGTTAACAATATATGGAGGGATCTGATGGTGTTAATCACAGTGAGATTTACATGGCTAAATATCTGGAAGTTGGAGGATATTATGACTACTTTGAAAAAGCCTTCACAATTTTCACCAGTGCTTTACCCTTGACTGAATATGCTGGATTTCCCCCCTCATCTTTAATTGATTTAGGTGGCTTCTACATCTGGTACCCATATCCCAAAAGTGCCTAGTTCTGAAATAAAAATGAAAGTTGGAAGGTATTGGAGTGGGATGAAGGGGCCACTTTAATTGCCTCAGGGAATCTTCTAACCAATTTTCATTTTCTTCATTGGTGTCCTTGATAAAGGAGAATGGAGGGAAGGTGCATTCCTTGGAACAAGCCAAGGAATGTTCAAGAAGCCACGTGGAAAACGCAATCGGATAGTAGAAGGGAACAGAACTTCCAGAAACTTCATAATAGACAACGTTTAGATTTTTTAGGACAACAATGCAGTCATTGTGTATTGTAGCTTCATGATTTCCTTCCTTAATCACCATGAATAAAAAAAAAAAAAAGTGATTTCTCCACATTGCTTTCTAGACACATTAGCAAAGTTATGTAGGAGTCTGAGTACCAAAAACATAAAGGAGCACAACCCACTTTGGAACAATCACATATGATGTATACACAGTCATCCAGTGTTCTTTTGCATTTGCTTTTATTCTGATGAAATAACGTTCCATGCATAATAATTAGTTTAAACTGGTAAACAAGCCTGGAGACCGCGCAATGGCGGGCTGCAGCTCATGTCCCCACAACTCAGTGGAGAGAGAACACGTTTTCTTCCTCAAAACAAGCATCGCCCGGAAGTCCTGCGGAGGGGCGGGAAGCGAGAGCCAGCTTCACTCCCCCGGGTTGAGCGAGGCCACGAGGTCTGGGAAGCACGTAGGAGGGACACAGAGGCCCGCGCTCTGCATTGCAGGGCCACCCCAAACCAATCGGCTCAGCAGGCGGGAGCTGGACTTGGTCCAGGGAGGGAATCCGCACTCAGAGGCACCCGTCGCGGTCTCTGGTGGCCGGCTCTGCGCTTCGGCCATTCAAGAGCTCGTGCCACAAGCGAGGAGAAGGGCGTGAGCAGGTCTCTCGGGCTGTAAATTCGCTCCCCCGCTCCCATTTTTCCCCACTGGACAAACTATAAGTTGAATGAACGAGGTGGCTGAGATGTTTGAGACCAAGGACCAGAGCTAAACAGTGTCTGGAATTCACACCGTCCATTCATTGGAGTCGCAGTCTGTCCATCAGACTGAATTTGCAGCTGTCCCCCGGTACAGAGGGACACTGTTCAGGGATGAAGGTGATGTAATGGGGGAACGGGGTCCCGTTTGATTTGAGAAGCCTCTGTTTTCAGGAACCTTCAGAACAAAGAGCTCGGGGCTCCATCTTGGTATCCCTAAAATGGGGGAACTGGGGAGCTGGAGGGTTCGCGTACTTGGCCAGGGTTTGAACTTTGCGGCTGAGTAACCTTGCCAGTGAGTCTCTTGATTCTTCCGCGTCTCAGGTGACTTATCTGTCAAATAGAAGTTAGTGCAAGTAAAACCAAGCGACAGGACGATTGAAGCCGTTTTAGACCTTGTAAAGCTCAATCCAAAATTTAAGGAAATAGATTTTCGCAGATTGGACGTGCGTGGGGCCTCGTTGCTTTCCACGCGCACTGGAATCTCCGAACTCCGCGGACATTTTCCGTGTAGGAGCGCTAGTGACGGTCGGGGTTTGGTAAGAGCGTTTTCTAGGTAAATCCTTGCGGAGGTTTAACAGATCAGCAGGTCCCGCCAGGATGAGCCGACGGGGGTGGGAGGAGCGCATCCTTGGGCCCACAAGTGCCACAGGCAGGATCCCCCGTCTCGCGCCTTTCCACCCTCTGCCAGCCTCTGGCCCCCTCACGCCATCGCTGATCCCCGAAACGCCTGTAATCCTTCTAAGCGGCTTCAGCTTCTCAACCGGGACTCCACTTGCCGTCGGTACTGAAGGCCGGCGCTGGGTCGGCAGGGCGAAGTTAGAGTAGCCCCGCCTAGGGATCCGTCGGCTCCACAGTGGCGGGGGCGCTTTCCTTCCTTCGCAGAGGGAGGGTGGGTGGAGCTGCGAACCCTTGGGAGCCTGGAAGACCGCCAGATTTTTCTAGCCCCTTGCCTTGGGCGGGGTGGGAGGGACAGCGAGAGGGGTTTGGTTGAAAGAAATGGACACAGAATTGGGAGATTTTAGGAGTTTTACTCTCTGTAATGGAGCAAAAACCTGACCACACGGGTCTGTTCGCTTTTCCTAGGAAAATAAACGCCAAACCAAAGCCAGTGTCTTACCGCTTCTTCACTCAAAGGCAAAGTCCTCTTCGGAAGCTCTTGGTCTTTGCCTACTTAGCTTCACCAGTTTTTCCCGCCCTGGGGGCATTTCGTTCAGTCTCTGTTTGTCAACTGGAATTCCTTTGACTCCGAACCTGGAGTTCTCTCCTCTGTTCTCAGCGCTCAGCCCCCACAAACCCTTGACAATGGTGCTCACTGGTTTACCGACGCAGGCTTGAAATTAAACCCTGGACGTGGTCGCGCTACCTCTAATTCACTCCAACAAATCACTGGGGGGCACGTTTTTCTCCAGATCCTCTAAGGATTCTTTTCCTGGGCTAGAGGCTCGCCCTAGCCAGGCGAAGTCCCAGGAGATGTCGTTGCGATCTTGGTTACCTGGGTCATATCCTAGCCCAGCAGAACGCGCCCGAGCAGTCTCAACTTAATTTTCTCCCCCTTGGGGCATGTTTCCCAGGAAAGTCTCTCCTCAGCCCCATCCCACCATCTCTAAGGAGTAAGGAAATGTTTCAATCTCCATAGAAAACGCTTATTTAAGTTCAGGGTAGGGTGGAGTGGGCGGGGCAAATATTGCTTATTATAATTTAATTTTTCTCCACTCGAAACGAACGACCCTTCAGTGGATAAAGTGTAAGTTTGTGCACTTTATCAACAGAAGAATTACTCGAAGGAGAAAAGGAACTGCAAACAGGAAAACAAAAAACTGTCGAGTCAAATGCTGAGTTTTTGTTTTCCCTGAGGATATTTTTTCTGAAACGTTTGTGGTTTGAACTTTCTGCCGATCATGTATGGAGCTAAGAAAAAAAAAAAAAAAGAAAAAGAAAAAGAAAAAAAGGGGGAGCGGGGCTGGGTGGATGAGAGTGTGAGCATGAAATCTGTGTGTGTGAAGCGTGTGGCGTTGGGTGGGGGTGTTGTGCCGGCCCCAGGACACAGTGGTGGGGGCAGAGAAAGCAAATCGAGAACGTAATGCAGGCTAATTGGCTTAAAAAATTTTGCAGGCTCTGGAAAAGGTCAATGAAGGAGTTCGCTGCATAAAAAAAAAAAAATAATAATAATCTTAAAAAAGAGTGTCGGGCATGCGCACAGAGAGGATGCCATATTGGAATGAGGCTGTAGTGGGAGCCGGAGGACGAGAGCCGGCGTGCGAGAGCGAAGGCAGCGGGCGGGGAACGATCGAGCAAGAGCGCGGGCGAAGGAGAGTGAGCTAGCGAGGGAGCGAGCAAGCCCGGCCGCCCTCCACCGCGGCGCCCAGGGCGCGAGGCCTTCTTCCACGCGGAGGGGTAGAAAAACTTCACCAGGTAGGACACCGCTCCGGCCGCAGTTCCCAGGCGCCCAACCCGCTCGAGAGGTCTCTGGCCGGCAGGTTGAATGCGCCGGCCAGCTTTTTTTCCAGCTTATAAAAAAGGGAAACCCGAGCTAGCTAGGGTGGGGAAAGGAGAAAAAGAAAAGGGAAGGAGAAAAAAGCGACACCACTTCAGCGAAGCTCCAAACTCCGATCTGCGCTCTAGGTTGTCATTTTTGCTTCCCCCTTTCCCTTCCTCCGCGTTTCATCGCTTTGAAAAGCTCGGCAGTGCAGGAGTACGTCGGTAGTTGCAAAATGTTCTCCGCCGTGTGCAGCCCGAGCCTGCGGCGCCGCGGAGCCCCCACCCACGGCTCACCTTCCTCATTTGTTCCCTCACTGTAGCCACGCAGCACCCCCTGCTACCCCTCATTCCCCCCATCTTCTCCCCTTCTAGGTTTCTTTTTTCTCTTTCTCTCTCTCTCACTATGTGCTGGGGATGGGGGTTGGGGGAGAAGGTGGGGGTGGGTGGTAGGGAGGATTGGAGAATAGTAGGGTATTAAAAATTATATATATTCAATCACCCTATTGGAAATATTTGTGTATACCGCCAAAATGAAATTGTGAATAGTTTCGGAGACTGCTCCAGCATGGATGATCTTTTTGTTCATTTTTGTTTTTTAAAGTAAAATCCTGTCACTTGGGGCTTTCTTGTTGTCTACTTTCCTTTCAGAATTACTACCCTGATCTGGCTTCGGAGTTTATTTTTTTAATATGTGTGCCTTGGTAAAATCTGCCAAAGAACAACTGTACGAACGGCTAGATAATATTTATTTTGACACGGGGCTGCGGGAGGGGATTAGCTGGAGAAAGGGGAGCCTTGGGGGTGCGAAGTGGTTGAGAAGCGGTTGCCAGAGACAGGTCCAGAGCCTGATCCACACTTGTGTTTTTTTGGAAGCGCTGCAACTGCGGTGAATAAGTATTTATACACCGTGCCAGTTTCAATATGGCGGGTGGATGTGTCTTAAAAACTGAAAATAAAGGTTTTGAGGTGGGAAAAAACACAACCGGAGTTGCTATCCCTTAGTTTCGACTCTCTTTGGTTACCCCAGGAGCTACTTTAGCGAATTAAATGGGAAAAAAAGAGAGAGGATGAACTGCCCTAGTTTTTTTTCCGTGGCAAGGGTACCTCTGTGTAAAGTCCATTGCTAGAGGGCAAAGGGGTGGAAAGGTGATGGGAGGAGGGGTGCAGGTGGCGCGAACTAGGAAATCCAAGCACAACGCTGTGTGTGCGTTTAGGTTAATGGGTTTGTCCATGTGTGGATTTGGGGGGCGGGGCGGGATGTCAAAGAGACCCGCCACATTAGTGTGTATGTCCGTCTTAGAACCAGATCCTGCCAGGATTTGACGTGACAGACTGATGAGAAGTGGTGAAAAATACAAGAGGGCAGAAGTAATAGTTTATTTCGGGTTTCCGTGAGACGAATTCTCTCTAATGCTTTGTATGCTAAATCCTGTGCGGTTAAAGCCCAGAGTAGATGAAGCAAGAGGGTGCTTATAAAAGGGCTGACTGTCCACGGTATTCGGTGCATTCCGGCTTGAGGCTCCAGTGGGGTTTGGTGTGTGCAGGGAGGCGCGCTGCACTTAGCTATGGGCTTCTGCTTCTTCTGTTCGCGCCTCAGTGGGGTGGGAAGTAGGGGGCGCGCTGCAGAGGGACGGGGAGCGCAAAACTGGAAGGGCACAAAGACGAACTCGCGCAGACCTCGGAGGAGAGGCCCCTAGGGTGGGGGCAAGGAGTTGCCCGCGGTGCTTTTCCGAGTTGCGCTATAGAGAAGATGGGGGATGGGGAAAACGTTCTCGGAAGAAAGTGTTCCTTTCTCAGGTTATACTCAATGGTGGATCAGAGTGGGGCGTACTCTAGCAGTGGCGGGCGAGCGGGCAGAGGCTGTTGGGTAGGCATCTGGGTTCGGGGAGTGGAGTTTGGGGGCAAAATGGAGCCAGTAAGGAGAGCTCGAGGGAAAGCAAGCCTGCACATCCGAGCTCAAGAGCCACCCGGAGTGTCAGAATTTAGCTTAGCTGGGAACAGGGGTCTCCGACAGGGGTCGCCCGTGGCCAGGACGCGGCCGCCTAATGAAGGTCGCGCGGCTGTGTGAGCGGGAGGGACTTGAGGGGTGGAGGGTTCCTGGCCAAGCGGCAGCAGTATCTTGCGTGGTCCCCCGAGCTTGGCGAGCTTGACCACGCAACTGCGGAGTTCCCTGAGACATTTTTAAATCATAGGGTTAAAAAGATACTGTTGGCCAGGTTTGTAGTTATTGCAGTAATGTGGTCTCTGGGCATTTACAAGGGACCGGAGGAGGGATCGATAAGGTCAGTTCTTCCTCCTACTTAAACGGACGCCGCGTTGTCTGAAGGATCTTCCTCTTCAAGATGCGCGTGGGTGGGGGCAGAGGGAGAAGCATCACTGGGATTGCAGACACAGCGGCAGATTTCCTCTTCCCACCTGGGGGCGAGGCTGAGCGACGGGCAACCTTTTCGCAAAACTGCGTTTGGCCATCCTGTGCAAAGCCGAGCGACACGTCCCCCGCCCCTTCCAGCGTGCGTTTCCCGCGCGTCCTCGCCGGGTGCAGCTCTCGGGTAGGCAGCCTTGGCGGCTTCGCTAAAGTAGAAACCAGCCTAAAATGGCTCTTTGCTTGTAAACTGCAGTTTCAGCCAGGAACCCCTCCCCTCTTCCTGACGTCGCCGCTGACAAGCACACAATTGACAAACGCCCCGAAACCCGCGAATTTGCACCGGGCTGTGCGGTTGGAAGTGAATACAAGATCGATTACAAAGAACATTCCACAGGATTCTTGCAGGGCCCAAGTTTTCTTTTCTTGTGGGGAGGAGAGGAAGGAAGGAGGAACCGAGACGTGGGTAGGAGCCAGGCCGACCTCTGCCTCTGGAATCGAGGAGGCTTAGGACCCGCTAGCGGTTCGAGGCTAGAGACCTTCACCCCTAAAACTCCCCAGTCAAATCCCCCGCGGACGTGGGTGTTGGCTGTGCGGAAAATCGCCGCTCCCCGGGTACAAGTCCTTGTTAGGGTTTCTGGCGCGTGGGAGTCCTAAGACAAACGTCGAGAAGCCTGGGAAACTGTTCCCAAACTTCTAGAGACTTGCTTGCAGTTTCGCTTTCGGGATTTTCGGGAATACTTGGATTTCTAGAGTTGGGGTAAGATTCCAGAAGAGCTAGGCGCTAGGATTGTGCTGGTACTTTTTTATCCTTTCGGTACAATAGCCAGACCTTTCACGGAGTCTGCTTTTTCACCCAGAAGTTCCCTTATGCTGCCTCTCCGGACCCTGCTGATTTGAAGGGCTGGGACAGCCTCCGCCCCGGGGCTGTTACCCCTGCTCGGGAGAGTGCAGCCCCCGCACCCCGTTTTGTGGCCTTGATTGGTAGGAGCGCAGCCGCGGCTGATCCACAGCGGATTGGTGGGAAATCGCTTTCCCACAAGAGCCAAACCTGCTTCAATCCTGATCCATCGTTCCTACCTTCTACTCTTCCTCACCCCTCAGCTGCTGTTTTTTACCTTTCGACCTGCCTGACAGCTAAGGGAACTGGGAGACTGATTGTCGTGTGTACACCAAGTGAATGGACCAGGTTGGAGATCCGGCAAAAAAGGGCTTAAATTTGGCAGCACTTCCTGAGTATGGGTTTGGGGGTGGGGATCGAGATTGAAATGGTAAAGGGGTGGGGGAGGGGAGAGGCCCTGATGGTGGGAAGGAATTGTTGGCCTTTGGTTTAAGAGTTCTGCTACTTTTTTCCCACTTAAGTGTTAAAATCGCTCATACTCTTTTTCCTCCCGCTGTAAAGAAATATTGTGGAGCTCTGGTAGCACAGTGCCTAAGGCACTTGACTGCTAACCAGAAGGCTGGCGGTTCAAACCCACCAGCCACTCCTCGGAAGGAAGGTTGGGCATTCCTACTTCCGTAGTGATACTGCCTCTGAAACCCAAGGAGGGGTCGCTATGAGTCGGGGCCGACTCGATGGCAAATAACAACAACAACAACATAAAGAAATATTGTAGCAGATCTTTGTCTCAGCTCTTTGCTGATACTAAGCCGCTGGCATGAAAGAGGGGTAGTGGGACACACCCAAGCACACCCGAAATCCTCCAGTCCTCCACCGAAGTTTTTGATGTGTGCAGGACTCATTCCTGCCAGTATAAAGCAGCCAGATCCCAGAGGGAAATGTGATCAGCCATCCTGTTTTGAGGTATGTTTCTCTAGAAGTGCCAACTGAAACCTGCAGAGGTGAGAACTGAATTTCCTCATTTCCCATTAGGATAACAGCTCCTTGAACCTCTAACAGGTCATGTCGCTGGGAGATGAATTTCAATAATGATGAG
Source organism: Orycteropus afer afer (assembly GCF_000298275.1). NCBI lineage: Eukaryota > Metazoa > Chordata > Mammalia > Tubulidentata > Orycteropodidae > Orycteropus > Orycteropus afer. Next base: position 15,986,399 of record NW_006921615.1, read on the forward strand.
TGAGAGTGATTGATTAGAGAGAGTTTTTCTTCTTTACATTTTCCTGCAGGGCTATATTTTTTTTTAAAAAAAAAAAACTTTGCTAAGTGTAAGTAATAAGCTTCATGAGTCTTGACTTAAAAAAAAAAAAAAAAAAAAGGCCAAGGTAGGTTTCTAAAGAAAGGGAGCAATGCCTGCCTGATCTTAAGGCTCTCCTGTTTCCTTTTCATCTTGAGGCCCTCCATTACTTTCCTGGGAGTGTTAAACAGTTATTAAATCCCATTTCTGCCCATTCTAGCTGAGGTGGCATGTTTCAGCTTTCTCTGCATTCCAGTGACCCCAAATGACTTGCCAAATCTGAGAAGAAATGCTGTGTGATAGAAACATTGCTCTCAATAGTAAGTGAATGTGAGGAGTTCATGTAATTAATACGGAATCCTTTTGGGTTCTAAGAAGTCCATACCATGAAAATCCAAACTTTCTGGGGCCTACATTTCAGCCTTAAAATGTTTGCCAGAATATTAAAGTAAATTTTTTTTCTTTAGTAGTTTGAGTAGAAATGGTCTGTGGAATCTGAATTACTTCCAGATCTAGTTTATTAGGCTTAGACATCATTTCTCTTGGAGTGTTTCATTATTTGGAACTTTTGGAGTTCATGTAACAGTAGTGGTCATAAAGAGTTTTTATCCTACTGTAAAATAAGAACTCATAGAGGTTCTCCTAACAACATGAAATTATGATCTCAAATTAAAGACACAATTTGTACTTTTTCTAACTGTTGTTATATCTGCATTGCTTCTATAGCAACTTATTTTCTCCATTCTACAAAGGAAGAGTAAAATTTAGGGAAATTATGCTTGTCAAAACAAAACAAAAGCTAGTATCAACTTATGGATTCAGTGTGGTGATCTAGGATCTATAAACCCAACTTGTGAAGAAGATTCCTGGCAGGTGGAGAGAGAAAAAGAATCAAGAGGCCTGACTTCTAGTTTCAGAGATGTTTATGTCTAGCCATATGACCTTGGATAAAGTATTTCATCTTTCTGAACCTTTGCTTCATTATAAAGTCATTGGACTGGAATCTCACTCAAAGATCTTAATGTCTTATCTTGGAAAAAAAATCTGTGATTCAATACATCTATGCTAATGTGCCCGAGTGATTCATCCTTCAGACTCATGTCTGAAGAACAATGAGAACACTACTGTCATAGTTGACATTAAGATGAGAGGGTGTCTGTGAAAGCAGTTAGTGATTTGTAGCTTACTGTGCAAAAGTAAAGTGCTGTATTGTTAATTACATAAGCTCCACATGGGGTCATGATTCCATTTGTTTTCTGGAAAAGGTGAAGTGTAAAGAAATCCAAATTGAGGCATATACAAATGTAGTCTTCACAGAACCCTAATAATGGCATGGACTGTGTAGGTCTTCATACAAGGCATAAAGAAATACCTACTGGATTTTGTTTTGTAATTACTAGGATTAAAAGGGACCATTTCAAGGAGAACTCTGTATGCAACCATCCCAGTAGACCTTCCAGATGGAAGGATGTTTGGACCTCATTTACTAGTATTTATAGTGTGATTGGGTGGACTGCAATCTCTCTGGTAGCCTTCTGAATGAAAGAATCATCTGAAATTCAAGACTTTCCATGTTTGATCTAAAAGGCCAAACCCTAAGCATTACTTCCTCTTTATAAGATTAAGAATCTCCTGGGACAATTCATAAGAAAAATTCTTGTTTAAAGCAAGTGTTGGCTGTGATTAAGTAGTGTAAACAAGGTGTTTTAGGTAGGAATGTATACTTTAAATATGAAAAGATCCTCAGCCTAGAGTTTTCAGTGTAACAAGAAATGTTACGGGATTTATATAAAGTTACTAGGTAAAATTCTTAGGGATTGGTTTTGCTTGATAATTTCAGCAGTGTTCTTAATAGGGATACTAATGAGAACCATCATACTACCCATTAGGTTAATCTGTCACGAATTTTGAAAAATGATAATACTTTAGCATACGTTGATAGTTAAGATCACGTGTGTTATCTATAAGATGACATTAATCAAAAAGTTTTGCTTTTTTATCACGTAGTTTTCCATTCATGTGATAAGATAGATGTCTTTGGCATTGATTAAAGAAAGAATCCATTGTGCTTTATGTTTCATTCCTTTTTGATTTTTTAAAAAATGACACATTTTGGTAGATGCAGAACACATAGTGCTTGTTGTTGAAGCATTTGGTGAATTCTGCAGAGTAGGCAAATACTGTTAGCGGTTGTGAGTAGAGGAGTATGGTGGGGCAGGGGAAGAGGAACACATTTTTATCTTGTGAATTTTCCTCTACAGTCTTACTGGCTGAGAGAAAAAGATACTGAAGTATATCTATCTTCTCTACTTTAAGCTAAATTTGGCTTTTTTTTTTTTTTCAGTAAAAATTAAAGCATGAACTGAATCACTATGAGGTTGTTGTTGTTCTTCTGTGCCCTCGAGTCGGACCTGCCTCATAGCTACCCCTACTTGGGTTTCCAAGGCGGTATCATTATGGAAGTAGATTGCCCAACTTTCCTTCCAAGGAGTGGCTGGTGGGTTTGAACCGCCAGCCTTCTGGTTAGCAGTCAAGTGCCTTAGGCACTACGCTACCAGAGCTCCTTCACTGTGAGATAGGAGTCTGAAATTCCAAGTGCAATTTTTTGTGAAGTCTCATTTTAAATATAAGTGAGCACCTTTAAATTGCCCATATGAAAACATTTGGACTTGTAGTTCTAGGGAATTAAAGATGAAAAGGTGATGGGATTAATCTGATTTGGAATTATCTATTTTCTCTGAATAATTAAAACAATAAAAATAACAGCTACTTTAAACATTTGTTTACTAGCCACTCTTCCTAATTTTGCTTTACATTTATGTTTCATCTTTATGCAAATTTATCACCCACAGTTTATAGATAGGAGATTGAGATTTTAGAGAGGCTAAGTATCTTGCCCAGGTGACACAAAGAGTTAGCTGGGATTTAAATCCTACTTTTATATAGACTTGAAATTCTAACTGCTGTATATTGAACATTTACTATATGTGGGCTTGCTGGGTAGCTAACAACTGTGTGGGACACATAGTGTGCCTAGCACTTCAAACACGTTAGTTTATTTAACCTTTGCAGGTGGGTGCTGTTATCTTTACATTTTTGGTAAGGAAATTGAGACTTTGGAGAGGTTATGAAGGGTCATTTAAATAGTTTTTTTTTTTTTTTTAAATATTTAATTTTGAAATGGTGTAAGACTAGAGCATTTTCTTGTTGAAGGTAATTCAGATGGTTATGGGAGAGCAGAGCTCTTAAATGAAGCATAAATCACTTTAAATGGAGAAGTGAAAATACTCTGTGTTTGGGTTACATCAGAGTGTTGTTCACTGCCTTGTGAATTGACCATTAAAGATTTGGAAAGTGTTGACTTTCTGAAATTTCATCTTGATTAGAAACATTTTTTAAAAATGCAAGTCAGTTTCATTTTTCTCCTTGTGGGAAAGATGCTACCACACTCATGTAGGTAAGAATAAGTATTAAACATTCTGCAGTCTTGGAAGAAGTGGAGAGTAGAAATCAAAAAGACATTATGACATTTTCCCTTCTAAACAGTGTTGGCCACTGTTGAGTACAGTTTTAGATTCAACTTAAGTTTTTGATCTTTTATTGGATTATTTTCTTCTCATGTAGAAAACTGAAGACAAAAAACAAAAGCTGCCTTTTATGTGAGCCCTGTGTAAACACTGTCTTGTGTCTCTGTTCTGAGCAGTTGGTCATAGGCCCTTCTCCTAGTACAGTTGACCTTAGGCTATGAAGCTGGCAAATCAAAGGTTCTTTACTCTATGCGAGTGCAAATTAATTTCCCTTCTTTTAAAACACCAGAGGAAAAAGTCAATTTTTGCCAAATCAAAGTAGCTGACTTTTCAGAGAGATTGGCTTTTGGCATTATTTTAGAAATGCACTAAATATGGGGTGAATAAACTGTAGTCTGATGGTTACACTGAACCAAATCGTGGGAGTTCCAAAGCTCTAGTTCTGGCTCAAAGGAACTCTAGTGGTGTAGTGGTTAAGGCATTTGGCTGCTAACCAAAAGGTCGGTTTGAACCCGCCAGCTACTCCATTGAGGAAAGATGGGGTAGTCTGCTTCTGTAAAAATTTACAGTCTTGGAAGCCCAAAGGTGGTCGCTGTGAGTCACAATTAACTTGATGGCAGTGATTCTGGTTTTGGTTTAGAGTTTTGGCTCAAGAAACCCTGGTGGTACAACAGATATGGACTTGGCTGTAAACTGAAAGCTGGCGGTTCAAACTTAGTCAAGAGATCTCTTATGGGGATCTGTTCCCATAAAGATTCCCAAACCAAACCATACCCACTGCGGGAGTCAATTCTGACTTGTAGAGATCCTGTAGGAGAGAATAGAACTGTCCCATAGAGTTTTCAAGGCTGTAATCTTTCCGGAAGCAGACTCCACATTGTTTTCCTGTGGAGTGGCAGCTGGTGGGTTAGACCACCAACCTTTTGGTTAGCAGCTGAGTACTTTTAACCACTGTACCAGCACGGCTCCTTCACAAAGATTACAACCTAGAAAACAATATGAGGCAGTTCTACTCTGTTACATGGGGTCGCTATAATCAGCAGTTGGCTTAGCGGCACCCAGTAGGACCTGTTCTAGCTCAGAGCTGTGGAGGTTGACTCGAAGTCATTTAACTTTAATCTTCACCCCGCCCCCCCCCCATTTCTGATTTTTTTTCCTGTGATGCATGGCAGAATAGAATTCTTCCTAGGTACAAACATATTTTTAAAAACCTGCTTTACAAGGTAAAAGACACGTTAAATTACTTTTATAGCTTTGTGACAAATATCCTGTCTTTATATTGGAGAAAAAAATATCTTTGACTCTTTTACAAGGTACTTACTTAACAATTGCAAGGGAAGCTTTTGTGCCTGCAGTCATTTTTCTTTTTTCCCCCATCTCTGGATTGGAAAAGATGTTTCCCTCAGGGTGGGTTTTTTTTTTTTTTAAACCTTATGTACTCAGTGGTAGTCATCCTGTCTGTGTACTAAACAGAAAACCCTCACTGGGCATGCAGCATGAAAGGGGATCTGTCACTTGATATAAATGGTACCACTTGGTACGTGGCTTAGGTTAGAGTTCTTCAATTAAAAAAGACAGACATTCATAAGAAACTGTTCTTAACAGCCTGCTAGTTGGACTCTGCCTGAAGGAGGCATATTATTTATGTGGAGAGCTTGGAGAAATGTTCCATAAAATGGAATGTTCTAGAGATAGTGGCAGAAAATGGTCTGACAAATCAAGGGGCATAGAGTGAAAAGTACACTGCCAAAATTTAGATTGTAACCTGGTGATCTGCTCCCATAAAAATTACAGCCTAGGAAACCCTGTGGGACCATTCTATACTCTGTCATATAGGGCCGCTATGAGTTGGAATTGACTTGATGGCACACAATAACAGTGTGATGTGGACATTTCTTTCTACAGTGAAGAAACTTAATTTGTGTTTCTAGGGGCAGAGCCTCAATGAGATGGATTGATATAGTGGCTGCAACAGTGGACTCAAATTTAGCAACGATTTTGAGGATGGGACAGGACCAGGCAGTGTTTTGTTCTGTTGCATATAGGGTCACTATGAGTTGGAACCCACTCGATGGCATCAATAACAGTAAGAAGGAGAGAGTGGTAGGGAAGAAGACTCTCAGAAAAGGAGGAGATACTTGAGGAAGGTGAGGGTTTACCTGGAGATAATTTACTTGCAGATGTGTGACTCAGGGATCATGGTAAGAAATCCAGAGAGCCAAGGTTTAGTTTTCTAGGCAGTCTCCTTTTTTTAAATTAGAGTATCTTGTTGGTATTAACTCTCTAAGTTAAACTTATGTGCTTATAAGCAAACCAAACTCAACTGCCGTGGAGTCGGATCCGACTCATAGTGACCTCTTCTTGGGTTACCGAGGCCCTGTCACTACAGAAGTAGATTGCCCAACCTTCCTTCCAAGGAGTGGCTGGTGGGTTTGAACCGCCAGCCTTCTGGTTAGCAGTCAAGTGCCTTAGGCATTACACCACCAGAGATGCTTTAATCATAGTTATTATTTTAAAAATATTTTACAAATGAACAAGTTCAAGTCCTCTTTAGCAGTAGATATAAAATCACTGCTTCAACTTTAGATACATGTTGAAGGCTGTAGATTCGGTCATGTTTTGCTCATTTTGCCTAGATTTATTTGCTAAGATGTACACTGATGAGTCAACCTGATTGTAGTTGTTGAAGGCTGTGGTCCGTATCCTGAGTGCTTTGTTGTTCATCTTACTTGCAGTCCTCAGCTTTAATATTTTAGCCCAATAAGAAGAGGCTTTTAAAGTTCCAAGCCTGTGATAAGGTGTGTGTTTGAGAGTCTTGCCTCTCAGTTCTTTTTTGGAGGGGGTGGGAGGTTGAAGAGGAATGATTTTTCAGATGTTTATTCTGTGGCAGGTGTGATTCCTAAGGAATTAGTGTTTTATTCAGAATCTCTCTGCCTCACATTAACATTTCTAAGGAGACTTGGACTAGGCTGACTCTTCTGAGAAGTATTAACATCAATGTACTAATTAAAAAGAAAAAAAGTTAAGTAGAATGGTTTGGGTGATGGTTTAATATTGGAGCTGACAGTTTTCAAAGTCCTTTGAGGCCTTCTGCCCTGGTGTAGCTAATCTCTGTCAAGTGTGCTTTCTCTGATCTTAGGTAAAGGAGATGTCAACAGTTGGATGCCATCATTTTAATAAAAGCTGCCAGTTGTAGAGCGATTTTTTTTTTCCCCTATTTAAGTCTCTTCTGTAATCCATTGTCTATAGCACTATTATTGAACTATAGCCAACTCTATTATTGAAGGTACCAATAATAGTACTTCAGCTGCCGTCCTGGTTGGAGGTAGGAGAATGGTTGTATGTAAGATAACAGGCAATATTTGAAGCCTTGAGATTTGGTGTTTGTCATTCATTGTCTTTAAAGTTTTAAGTTAACTGTGTTTCATTCTTCCCATCTTGCTGTAAAATGCAGAACATCTTCAGCTTTATTGCTTTTTTCATTCTTCTTTTAAGGGAGTCCTGGTGGCACCATGGTTAAAGTGCTTGGCTGCTAACCAAAAGATTAGCAGTTTGAACCCACCAACCACTCTGTGGGAAGAAAGATGTGGCAGCTGGCTTCCATAAAGATACAGTGTTGGAAACCCTATGGGGCAGCTATACTCTCCCCTTTGGGGTAGCTATAAGTCCAAATTGACTTGATGATAGTGGGTTACTGACTAAACTATAGTAGCTTTGTACAGTTTATTAGATTAAGTCTTTGAGCAGCCAGCTGAGCATTTAGGGCCATAAGTCAGTACCCACATCTTTTCTATCTGTTGTCTCCTGGCTGTTTCCCAGTTGAGATTCTGGGACTGGTGAGGCTGATCTCATCATTGTCTCTCCAGTGTCCAAACTTCCTGAGCCTAAAGAACTCCCCACTTTCTCTTGTTCAAACCTTGTAGTTTTCTCTTGGTCCAGCTCAGAACCTACCTTTTTCATGAGAAGTTTTGTAATCCAACTCAAATCACAGTGACTATTTCCTTCCTTGAGTCTCTGTCATTAAACTGGATGCAGAATGGTCAGTGGTTGGAACCCCACCAGGCACTCCATGGGAGAAAAATGTGGCCGTCTGCTTCCCTAAAGATTACAGCATATGAAGCCCTATTGAGCACGTCTGCTCTGTCATGTAGTGTCACTATGAATCAGAATGTACTTGATGGCACTATGCTTTTTGCTTTATTGAGTTTTGCCATATATGCTTTGTTTCAACAAGGAAGGTAAGTGAAAATTCAGATTGAAATATTTGTGTGGGAGATGAGACTAGGAGGCATCTCTGACAGTTCTTCTGTTTTGTGCATGACAACAGTGTTGCTTGTATAGTTACAAGGCCAAGAGCACAATCCAGTAAGTGATAATTATATTACATTATGAGCCTAGGTCTTCTGCTTCCCCCTGTGGTGTTTGTTAAGTTTTCTGTGTGCTTTACAACCAAAATAAATTAGGGTGTTTTTATTTACTTTACATAATGATTTTCAGTTGGACTGCAATAAAGACTAAGCTTCCTTCATGCATTTAAATGATGTAATTTACAAAATTTGATTTATACTCAAGTTTACGGCTGTATCCTTGGCTTAAAATAAAAATAACAAACGTGAAATGCTCTTCAGTTGTTCTCTGAATCCCCAGCTGGATTGCAGAGCTCTGTAGACTGGGTTTATGGTTGGGCTGCTTTTCTCAGAGATTGGCACGTGGAGTTGGTACTTGTCATTGTGTCTTAGTTGACTGTGTGAGAAGGTACTTCTTTAGATATTTAAGTTTCATAATATTATTGCTGTGCATCTTAGACATTATTGCTGTGGATCTATCTGACTTGAAGTAATCAATTCATAAAATCTACTCAGAAAATTAGTTAATGATTAGTAGACATTATCTCTGCATGTCTAAGCTACAGAAGGATTCTGTGCAAGGTTTCTTTATCTTTTGAGTTCTCATGACTGTGTATAACACATAGTCTAAAAGGACTTCTATACACATGTATGATGTGAAGCACAAATCTCTTGTGGAATATGAGGTTCACTTAGCTTTGTTACAAAGTTGAATTGATACTCAATTTTTTCCTGCTAGGAGCTCTGGTAGCATAGTGCCTAAGGCACTTGACTGCTAACCAGAAGGCTGGCGGTTCAAATCCACCAGCCACTCCTCGGAAGGAAGGTTGGGCAATCCTACTTCCGTAGTGATACTGCCTCGGTAACCCAAGGAGGGGTCGCTATGAGTCGGGGGCAACTTGACGGCAAATAACAGCAACAACAACAACGCTTGTAAGTAAATGGGAAATCCTATGTTTGTGGTTTGCTCAAGATGTTAGGACCAAGTGTGACTATGTCTGTGCTAATAGTAAAACTCATTCTTCTTTCATGAGGTGCTATGACTGAGCTCTTCTGTGTCATGTATTTCATGTGGCTCAGTCATGTGTTTACCCAGGATAGTGTTTATCTTTGTGGCTTGGATATAAATTCATGGGTGTATTGCTATCTTGATGCAAAGATCTGTTGTACAGTAGTATGTAATAGGACATTTCAAAGCCTCATCCTTCTTGGTAGTAACTGAATAGTTAATAGTATAAAAATAATTTATAAGTAAATAAGAGATCTTTCAAGATTGTATATAGGCCGTCTGTACTTTCTCTGGATTTTCTCTTCTCCTGGGCCAAGTAGCTTGTAAAGTCGTATTTTTCTCATTTTGTACATACCATTCTAAGCACCTGATGTAACTCATCGAATACTCTCGTGCAATGCATGGTATTTGATTGGAAAGTTAAAAGGTGACAGTTAGAACTATGAATTAGAAGACACAGTATGTTATTGTGGGAATAGTAAGCTGCCGCCAGCCCTGGTATTTTCTCCTTGACTGCCTATTATATCCAACATATCTTATTTCCTAGTATTGAGGTATGAATCTGATTGTTAAAAATTAGCATTTCTTATGCGAGGGCAGCAATTTGTGTCAGATTTCAATCTATTTTGAGTGAAAACCAATGAAGCCTGGTTGAAAAATGGCGAGTAAATTGCTGTCCTAATCAAGCTAAATCAAGCTCTGAGCATATGGTGGATGGCAAAATTCCATAAACCTTCTGCCCCAAACAATCAGTTCATCTTATTTGATGATGGAATGAGGCAGGGCCTGTCTCTTCTTAGAAAGGCTGAGAGTTGGCTGGTAAGAGTGGGGAGGAGATGTACTTAGTCAGGCATTATTAGCAGAGTGATCTGGGTGACAGGATGAATATAAATAGAAGGAAGCTCACGTTGATAATAGTGCTTGGCACTTAACACTGCTTTTCATCTTCAAAGCCATTTACAAATATGGTTCCTTCAAATACCCTTGCGATCCCAGGCTGTCGTTTGCATGTTGCTTCTTTGGAATATGGAAGCAGTGATTTCCAGAGATCAAATTTTGGTTAAAAATTTGGTGTACACCATTTGGAATCTTTTGAGATTTTTCACTTTGATTGAAGTATTTTGAAAAGTCTTAGATTAGGTTTCCTGTACTCACTTTTAAATTCCTGGCGTGTGAAATGAGGCAGTTTTCTCTGTGATGTAGACATACTAGATTTGCAAGGGCACCCAGAACATGTCTGGAATTTCATGAACTTTTAGTTTAGACCATCATGTTTTATTTTTTATTGAAAGAATTATTTTCTGAGTCATGTATAAAAGCCAAACAACTGTAAACCTTTCCCAGTTTAGAGTAGCAAGCCTGAGATTATGAGTTGTTACATAGTAAAAATACAGTTTCTTGGGCAACTTTAAGTCAGATTAGTTCGAAAAGACTGAGTAATCAGGTAATTTTTAAAATAAATGTAACATTTCTCTTATCACTAGTATAGTAAGCCCTTCTTAAATAGTAGGGTTTTGGGACCCTGCATCAATTCATTTAAGAATGACATAAAAATGATTGCTAGGCATAGTGCCTAAGGCATTTGACTGCTAACCAGAAGGCTGGCGATTCAAACCCACCAGCTACTCCTTGGAAGGAAGGTTGGGCAATCTACTTCCATAATGATACTGCCTGGGAAACCCAAGGAGGGGTTGGTATGAGTCGGATCATAGCAGGAGTTTGGTTTTTGGTTTAACAGGAAATTCAAGGCAGGGGCTGGACACATCTTTATTGCTTTGGGTTTAAGAGGGAGATGTTCTTTCTTTGAGTTTTTAATTTGCCTAATCTCAGGGGAGAAATTGGCTGTGTGTGTTTGGGATGCTCTATTCTAAACCAGTTAAAGTAGGCAGGAGACCAGCAGTCCTTGTTGTTGTTGTTATGTGCCATCCAGTTGGACCCGACTCAGCGATCCCTCCTTGGGTTTCCGAAGCCATATCACTACGGAAGTAGATTGCCCAGCCTTCTTTCCAAGGAAGGAGCTCTGGTAGCATAGTGCCTAAGACACTTGCCTGCTAACCAGACGGCTGGCGGTTCAAACCCACCAGCCACTCCTCGGAAGGAAGGTTGGGCAATCCTACTTCCGTAGTGATACTGCCTCGGAAACCCAAGGAGGGGTCGCTATGAGTCGGGTTTGACTCAACGGCACATAACAACAACAACAACAACAACGGAATGGCCCAGCCAGTCTACTTACATGGAGAATCCCATAGTCAACAATCTCTACCCATGTGCTCAGTTTTTTAATCCCCACTCTTAAACGTGAGCAAACAACAGTTATTACCAGACTTTTGAACAAAGTAGTTAATATGAAGAGACAAAAATTAACAAAGGGGAAAACAAAACAAAAAAACCCCAAACTTCTATGAAGGAGAGAAGAATATCTTTTTTAAAAAAAAGGACCATCAGTAGCCTCAGGGATGTAATAGAATATTTTGCTTCCGTGAAACAAAAACAGGATAGCATGAAAAAGAGAGTGTTATAAAAATTGAAAAGAGCTTATGGAAATTAAAATGTAAAATTGAAGTAGAAGAGTTAGATAAGAAAATTGAGGAGATATCCTAGATGGTAGATTTCAAAAAATAGAAAATAAAAGAGAAATGAAGCAAATTAAAGGTGGTCCAGTGTTTGAATGAATAGGATTTTAGAATGAAAGAACAGAGAAAACAAAGGTGAGGAAATCAGCAATAATTCAGAATAAGTCCTACAACTGAAGAATATGAATTGTAATATTGAAGGAAGTCTCTGAATGCCCTCAATCTTAAAAGTTTATTGCCACCAAACATCAGAAGTTTCAGGACCTTAGAAAATCAGTAATTAGGATAGTAAAAGATTCTCATTAATAGAAGCCAGAAGACAATGGAACAGAGCTCTCAAAATCTGAGGGAAGATGTTTTCCTTTTTACAATTTGATACCCATGTAAATTTGTTAAATGTGAGAGTAGGTTAAAGAGGTTTTCAGCCACACAAGACCTCACAAGTTTTACTCCCCTTAGTCTTTTGTTAGGAAGCTGCTTAAGAATGTGCTCCATCAAAAGGAGAGAAAAAACCAAGAGAGAGGAAGACATGGGATACAGAAAACAAGAGATTTTGCATAAGAGAGAGGTAAAGAGAATCCTCAGGGTGACATTGGAGAAAGATCTCAGGCTAACATTTGTGTAGCAGGCATAGAAGCTATGATAAAACAGAAGACCTTGGTAGAAATTACTTCAAGGTGAAATTAATAAAATACTGTGCGTCTGGATTTATTCAGAGCAGATTTAGACAATTGATGGAAAATTTGTTTGAATTGGTGATCAGTAAGTAGAAAACTAAGGACATGGAAAAACAAGACCATTATTAACTCAGAGAAAAGTTGTGTAAGAAAGGAAAAGTAATCACAGTATACTACTTGGTTCAAATGTGATATGCTTATAAGGGAGCGAAAGAGAGATCCAATATGAGAGGGTTGAGAGCCAAGCAAAATAGCAGAAACTGAAACATCAGAAAACCCCAAAACACCAAACTTGTTGCCATTGAGTCAATTCTGACTTATAGAGACCCTACAGGACAGAGTAGAACTGCCTCATAGTATTTCCAAGGCTGTAATCTTTACAAAAGCGGATTACCAGATCTTCCTCCTGTGGAGCGGCTTGTGGATTTTAGCTACCAGCCCTTTGGTTAGCAGTCTAGTGTTTAACCTCTGTGCCATCAGGGCTTCGTGAAAAATTAAGAAGTAGCATGTAATTCAGAGATGTGGAGGTGAATGCCAAAACCATCAGCTAGAAGTGTTAAAAGTGGTTGTCTCAGGGAGCAGGAAATGGGGGAGGAAAGAGAAGGACAGACAGTGCTGACCTCTCTTGCTATTTATTTATTTGGAGGGGGTGGAGAAAATTATAAGCGTTATAGAATTATCTGACTTTTAAAATTATATGCAAGCATAACTCTGATATAAAAAATCATCTGCTGAGAATGAGAGGCATAAGGAGAACTCCTAGAGTTTAATCAACTAGTCTGTTTTCATATATGAGAAAACTGATGTCTGGAAAAAATAATTTGTCCAGAAGCTTTATTAAGAGAATGCCTCAGCCAGGAATAATCAACATGGTAAATTATTAATTTGGCCATTCTTACTGAACTTTTAATAAAGAGCAGGTGTGCCCTGTTTTAGGAAGGAGGTATAGGAGGATAGCTTGGCTTATAAAACAATGGAGTTGAGATTATTAGAATTCTGTAAGGAATTTTTGTGTTACAAAACTATTTCCAGTAGGACCAGTCTTCTCCCTACATTTAAATGACTGGAGAAATACTGACGTTTTCTAGTGTACTTATGATAGATACTTTTTGATGAAGAAAGATTAAAAGATCTTTCTCAATGACCCAGATATATGTGTGTGTGTGTATATATATATATATATATATGTATATATATATATATATATTTATATAGTATATATTTTTTTCATAAAGCATTAGTGATTCTCAAATGGTAGTTCCTTGTACCAGCAGATTACCAGGCTCAGTGGCATCACTAAATTGGTGTCACCCCATGTAGTAACTCATAGTGTCACTCCTCCTCTCCAGTGTACCTCTTCCCTACCAGATCACACAGAATCCTTAGTAATGTTTATTATCAATTTTAATCATTGAATAAATTGTGATATAGTTGTCAATTGCTTAAATGTAATATTTCTTAAAGTATATGAACACTAACAACAAAATTGTTCTGTAGAACCTTTCTACATTGAATTACAACATATTGGTTACAAGATTATTAATAACTGAGTGGAAGCCTTTTTTTTCCTCTCTCTTTTCCTTTAATTACTGCTTCATTCTTAAAGAAGTTATTGATACAGGTTCATAAATACTAATTACCACAATATTGTAGCTGAAGCACCAAAAATTTGACAAAATCAGCAGCTGTAAATCATCTGGCAGTACCAACACAGTAGCGTCTGCTTGTGGCATATGGGGATGACATCATGTGATTTGAAATACTGTTGTAATTGGATATAAGGACAGCTTTGTCTGCTGTGCATTGTTGTTGTTGTAGTTTTGTGCTGTCGAGTTGGACCCTGCTCCTAGCGATCCCTCCTTGGGTTTCTGAGGCAGAATTACTACGGAAGTAGATTGCCTAACCTTCCTTCCGAGGACTGGCTGGTGGTTTGAACCGCCAGCCCTTCTGGTTAGCAGTCAAGTGCCTTAGGTACTACGCTGCCAGAGCTCCTTACTGTGCATTAGAAGATTCAAAAGCTCAGAAGAGTTTTAGCTTTGCAGGTATGTTGATACATGTAAGCTGGGCTTACTAAAAGTGTTTCGCTTGTTATAACTAGCTACAGGGATATTTTTATAAAAAAGTAATAAATTTCTGCTGAGACACTGCACGGAAATTTTACAGACATTCATTTTGATGTCACATCCTTTGACAATGTCACTGGGTGTGGTCCGTACCCCCCCCATACTCCCCTAGTAGTGCTGTTGACCAGGTCCCATCCCTGATCTACTGAATCAGAAACTGTAGGGGTGGGACCTAGCAATCTGAGTTTTGACAAGGCCTTCTGTGATTTTCATGTATTTTAAAAGTTTGAAAACCACTGAGATAGTTGATGAGATAATAGGTAATGCTGACTTCTCACTTAGGAGTTAGGATCATACCGGAACTCCCCATAATGGAAGATTCCCGTTATATTTTCCTACATACTTCATTCTCCTTGAAGTTTCAAACCACCTTGGTCAATATTGATATGAGCTGTGGTTTTCAAACAAGCCAAAAATAGTATTTTATATTATTAATAGTGCTTTGATAAAAATTTAGAGCATATAAAGTTCACCAGTAACAATTTAAACATTCTAACTTGTTTATAATTATGACTTGTGAAGACCTCATGAGTGCAGAGTAGAACTGCCCCATAAGATTTTCAAGGCTGTGACTTTTTGCAAGCAAATCGCTCAGCTGCTTTCTGAGGTGCCTCTGGCCCTTATAGCATAAGCCAACATTATAGCTAGTAGTTGAGTGCTTTAACGTTTGTGCCAAACATTATAACTACCAAACCACAAACCAAACCCATTGCAGTCAAGTCAATTCACTGTTCACTGGTGACCCAGAGATTATTAAAAAGGCGCACAGTACTTCTAGGATGTTTTCATTAGGATTGACTGTGTATGAGTGATCCAATTAGAGTGGTGTAAAGAAGGTAGAAGTTGCTCTCTGAAATCGTAGTCTGGAGCTAACAGAGCAACTTCATAGACTCAGAACCAAGCTTCCTTTATCTTTTCATAATAAGGAGCTTCACTCCTTATTGTAGGTGTAGGCGGTCTCCTCCTGCATGATCCAAGGTGACTCCCGGGGGTGGACGCCCTTTCTCTTGAAGGGTATTACCTGGAAGTTGAACACATTTATTTCACAAACATCCCATTGACCAGAACTTCATGCTAGGAACACATCTGTTGTTGTTGTTAGGTACCGTTGAGTCATTTCTGACTCATAGTGACCCCACGCACAGCAGAACGAAACACTGCCCGATCCCATGCCACCTCCATGATCCTTGCTATACTTGAGCCCCCAGTGTTTCCGGACTATTAATAAGTTGTGCAGTACAGTGTTTCTCTGCTATTCATAAGGTTTACCTTGGCCAATTCTTTGAGAATTCTCTTCCTTCTTCCTAGTCTGTCTCAGCCTGCAAGGAACACATCTAAGTACAAGGAATGCCGAGAAATGATTATTTTGACTAGCTAATTACCATTACTGCAGAAAAAGGAGAAGCTAGATATTGGGGGGACAATTAATAATCTCCAACATACAATAATTCCTATGTATGTACACATAAATGTGTATTCTATTCATGGTGAAATGTGTTGTGATGATAAAATAAAGAGGCTGCCTTCACAAGTCCTGAAATAATCATTATTTTTCCTTTATAAACTTACCTTGAAGGTTTCCCAAGTTTAATTATTACATAACTAGCGGAGATATACAGTTCCTCTTTCTGTGACTTTTCTCATAATTAAATGGAAGTTTGCTGAACTGAAACATCACTGTCTATATGTAAGATTTTGATCTATAATAAAGACAGGATAAAAACAACCTAATGTGATAGGAATTGGTGTAGTTTGCTGTTGGGGGAAATCAACTCAGAGCCACACCTCACACAATATTAGAGCATAAATTCCACATGTGTTAAAATGTTAAATGTGATATTTGAAATTCTGAAGAAGTTGAATTTTTGGTATTTGGATGGCAGAGGGCTTTTTAAGAATACATGTCCTAGAGGAAATAAAGGAATTGGTACATTTGAGTAAGTTAAAAACAAACACACATATATTTCTGTATGTCGAAATGAGCCACTAAAGGGCATGTCGGGGAAAATATCTGCAGTAATTTTGTAAGCTAAAATATGAAAAATCAAAACCAAACTCACTGCCGTTGGGTTGGATCCGACTCATAGCGACCCCTGAAGTGCTCTTAAAAGTCCATAAACATAACAGTTATGCTATGGGGAGGGATATGAACAGAGGCATCACATGAGAATTGCAAATTACAATGGCAGGATACCATTTTGGAATATCAAATTGAGAAAGGTGAAAGGAATTAGTATTTATGGTGGTAAGGGTATTATGTTTAAACATATACTATCATACACTGCTAGTCAAAGTGTAAGTGACTGTAGCAGTCTGAATAGCATTTAGCAGTGTGTATCACAAGGCTTAAACATTTTCCTACATCTTGACCCCATAATTTAACTTCTAGGACTCTATGTTAAGGACACATCAGAAATCTAAGTAGGATTTATGACTGAGGGTGATCAGCACAGCTCTGTTTATAATGATGAAAAAGAAAAAAATCCTAGCTTAATGGTAAGCAGTAGGGTGAATGAATTATGACTTAGTCATATAATAAAAATTATACAGCTATTTAGGCAGGCTTGAAAGAATTTTAATGACATGAGGCAGTGCTTCTTCAATAATGTTAAATGAGAAATGGATTAAAGTTCTAAATCCTATATGAACTCTTAAAATACATCTATAGAAAAATTCTCAGGAGGAAATACTATAAACATAAACGTGGTTATCCCCAGGTACTAGAATTACAAGTGATTTTAATGAGTTCCTTTATCATTTTTTCCCAAGACTTCTGTGAAGAGTATGTATGTCTTTAATCCACTGCCATCCAGTCAATTCCGATGCATAACGACCCCCATTGGGTTTTTGACGTGATAAATCTTTACCGACGTAGGTTGTCCCATCTGCCTTCTGTGGAGCGGCTTGTGGGTTTGAACTGCCATACTTTTGGCTAGCATTCAGATGCCTTAGGGACCGAAAAAAAGCAAACATTACAGAAAAACTGCAGCTATGTGGATGGATGTAAAGCCTGAGTGGAATGTCACTCCCTCCTGACAAAACAATGTGAGATTTTCAATATTTCACTGCTATGCACTCCGGTGGCTTTCTCTTTGGTATTTGTTATGTTACCTTTGAGTTCTATTTAAGATGATTGATTTGGTGCATTTAAATCAGTGTCTTATTTTGAATCTCAGATTACCTTTCTGTAATAGTTTGGTTAGAGGCAAATGGATAGACAGTTGAACCACCAGGGACCCATAATGACTTCAGCAAAACTTTTTTTTTTTCCTTTTTATTAAGTGTCACACTGATACTTAACTGATTTATTAATAGTTACATTCATGGGCATTTTCTTTTTCTTTACAGGAAAACTTGGTACCTGATTATATTTTTGAGGTACAGTGATTTTCTTGAATTTATAGATGAATGAAAAGGGAAATAATCTTGGCCTGACACTCAGAATTTATTCTAAGATTTCTTCTCCTTTGAAATTGTATTGGTATAAAAATGTAGCATACTCAGTAAAAACTTACTACATTCGGAAGCTTGACATAAATCTTTTGTAGAGTATTATAGGGAAAACTGCTAAGTCTCTTTTTTTGAAAGTTTTGTTAGGTTTTAAAATTCCTTTGTTCTCCATTGAGTAGCTTCACATTATTAAACTAAAACTTTTAAGAGAGCCAAGAATGATCGGTTATTTTGGGATGATGCTCTTAAAAAAAAAAAAAAAAAAAAAACTCAGCTCACTGCCATGGAGTCGATTCCGACTCATAGCAACCTCCTTTCAGTTTCCCAAGGCTGTAAATCTTCATGGAAGTAGATTGCCCTATTTTCCTTCTGTGGAGCGGCTGGTAGGCGAGGAGCGGCTGGTGGGCTAGAACTGCTGATCTTCTGGTTAGCAGCCAAATGTCTTAGGCACTGTGCCCCCAGACCCAGGTACAGGGATCATGCTCTAGACCCTCAAATATAGTAAACTCTGGCTTACCTTGGCAGTGGTTTAGAAGGTGCTGTTCAGTATGGAAGGAGTTGTGGTGATGATATAGTGGATGAGACCTTTGGCTGAAAGACATTTGGCTGCTAACCAGGAGCTCATTGGTTCAAAACCACCATCTGTTCTATGGGAGGACGATGAAGCAGCCTACTTCCATAAAGATTTACAGCCTTAGAAACCAAGTAGGAGTTGCTATGAGTTGGAATCGACTTGTTGGTAGTGGGTTTTGAGTTCACTATGGTAGCCACTAGCCATATATAACTATTCCAATTTAAATTAGTTACAGCTATAATTAAGTTCCTCCCTTGCATTAGCCGCTTTTCGAGTGCTCAGTAGTCACTAGGTCAGTAGCCACTGTATTGAACAGTGTAGTTATAGAGCATTTCTATCATTGCAGAAAGCTCTCGTGAACACTGCTAGTTTAGAGATTAAAAAACTGTTATTGAAAACCCAACCCAACCCACTTCCCTTGAGTCAATTCTGATTCATAGTGGCTCTACAGGACAGAGTAGAATTGCCCTATAGGGTTTCCAAGGCCAAGATCTTTACTGAAGTAGACCGTTGCATCTTTCTCCCATGGAGTGGGTGGTGAGTTCAGACCGCCGACCTTTTCATTGGCAGCTGAGTGCTTTAAATACTGTGTGATTTGGACTTCTAAAATAGTTAATAAAACCTCATAATTAGTTTTAGAATTTCATATAATGAATCTTCTTCCTTACCCATTTCTTTCCCAACAAAGCTTTCCTTAGCCTAATGTGAAAATGAATTATATTTTTTTTAATACATTCCAAATGATAGGAGGAACAGGTTGAAAATAGTTTTGGAGGACAGGAAAGGATGCTTATTATTGTAAATTTTATACAGACAAATGAATAATCTGAATGCAGAGTGTATACAGTTAATACTAAAAAGAAAGAAAGAAACCTGATCCATAGACTGTTATATTTGAAAAGGATCATTGATTGCATCTTAGCAAAATTTTCTGGATTAAGAAATGAGAAAAGTTATTTGCTTAAGCATGAAACGGTTATGGGGGCTGTCATCCCACCTCCTCTAACTTCCACAGGGAGGAGGATCAAAATACCGTGAGCAGTCTAAAGGTGATTCCTATGAGGTGGAGGTCAGACATGCAACCCTCCAACCTATTTACCAATTCTGACACCAGCTGTCCCTCTCAAGGCACTCTCTACTTCTCTGCTGGCTTCGATCATTTGTAGCAGTGGCCACACAAAACTCACAGACAATACTCAAGATTATGGGGTTTATTAGAGAAGTAAAAAACCCACTGCCATTGAGTCAATTCTAACTCACAGCGACCCCCATTGGGTTTCTGAGATGGTAAATCTTTATGGAAGTAGATTTCCCTGTCTTCCTTTCACAGAATGGCTGATGGTTTTGAACCGCCAACCTTCTGGTTAGCAGTCAAATGCCTTAGGTATTGTATCACCAGCACTCCTTATGAGGGTAGTAACAGGTTACAATTCAGGATCAGAAACAATTCAGGATACAGTTCTTTAATCAGAACAACTTCTTCTTAACTTCTGTTCAGGCATACTTCTCTCTGGGCTCGGCTTCTTGGCCCTGTGATCCTTTGTCCTCTGCTCTGCTCTGGCAAGTGTTGCAAAGCTGTTTTTGCTTTGCTGATAGGTTCCTAGAGAGGCACCACACCCCACCAGCAAGACTTCTGCCCGAAGGCACTCAGCTTTCTTGCTCTCTTGGCTGGGAAGTCCATCAGTCTGTTTTGTGACAGTCTCTTGTTTCTGCTGCCTCTGCTACTACCATTTCTTTGCTATGATTTCTCATCATTTCAGCAGTGTATTACAGTTGTCTCTTTCCTGGGTTGAAGAAGGTTCAGTGCAGGGATCTTGGGTCCAAAGGACACACTACACTCCTGGCTCTTCTTTTTTTAATGATAGTGAGATCCCCGACTCTGTCTCTGCAATGGCTCATTTTAAGCCTTTGTTGTTGTTATGTGCCGTCTAGTCAGCCCTGACTCATAGCGACCCTTCCTTGGGTTTCCGAGGCAGTATCGCTATGGAAGTAGATTGCTCAACCTTCCTTCCGAGAAGTGGCTGGTGGGTTTGAACCGCCAGCCTTCTGGTTAGCAGTCAAGTGCCTTAGGCACTATGCTACCAGAGCTCTTACCATTTTAAGCCTAGCAGGATGTAAAACTGAACAGTCCCCATGTTCCATACATCTTATTTGCACAGTTCTACCCACACAAGGGTGCCATGTACTTTATTTACACTAATAAGCTTTCCAGTCCTCTTGGTGGGCCACAAGCACCTCACATTTGCATGGTCTCACCTAGTCATATGGTGGGGGCCGCAAAGACCATGGCTAGAAGGGCTGTATTAAGAAATTCACTGCACTGCATCAAGTCACACAGCTAGATAGCGGCCTTGTTATTCCTTACTCTCCAAGTTCATTGTCTTAGCTTGGCCAAGGCAACATTTTTAAGAAGTTCCTGCACCATAATTCTGCTGTTAAACAGCTTTAGAAGCAAGAGGAGCCAATTATAGTGGAATTAACTTTACACGAGATCACAAACAGTATTGTAAAAAACAGGAAATTACCTCTGAAAATCTCAGTCTTCTGAACCTTCTTATGTTTTTGGAAAAAATGCTGATTTAATTAATGGACACATTTACTTTCAGACTTGAAATTACATATAATTTTAAGATCCAAAAGGAAATATGCTTCCTCTTAAAAGTAGCCTTGGTTTGGCTTATGATGTAGTTAAGAAAAGAAAAGGGTTTGCTTTTTAAAATCCTGTTCTTATTTTGTAAAGCCTATGGATCAGTTGCCACCAGTAAGCCTTGGTTACCCCTTCCTTCCTACCCCTACCCCCACAAATCCCACAGAAAGTAAATAGAAATGGTGAAATGAAATGGTTTGTCATTCTCACTGTGTGTGTGTGTGTTATATAAATATAAACTCATGGCCATCGAGTTGATTCCAATGCATAGTGACCCCCATTAGATTTCTGAGCCGATAAATCTTTATGGAAGTAGATTGTCCTATCTTTCTTCTATGGAGCAGCTGGTAGGTTTGAACCACTAACCTTCTGGTTAGCAGTCAAATGCTTTAGGCACTGTACCACCAGAACTACTATATATATAATATATATATATATATGTGTGTGTGTGTGTGTGTGTATGTATATATATGGCATTTGACTGCTAACCAGAAGGCTGACGGTTCAAACCCTTCCGCCACTCCTCAGAAGAAAGATGGGGCAATCTACTTCCGTAGTGATACTGCCTTGGAAACCCAGGAGGGGTCGCTATGAGTCAGATTCGACTCGATGGCACATAACAATAACAACATATATATGTATATATATTTGTTGTTGTTGTTTTAAACAGAATTATTTCCATAGGCACTGTGTAGGTTGTTGCTGAGAGCTAGCCATGGAAAGTGAAATAATTTATTCTAGCAATCCTGACTTCCTATTAAGTGCCTTTGGGTCAGCTCTGACTCATAGTGACCTTATGTATAACAGAATGAAACACTGCCTGTTCCTGTGCCGTTCTCAGAATCTTTGCTGTGCTTGAGTCTGTTTTTGCACCCACTGTGTCAATCCATCTTGTTGAGTTTTTTTTTTTTT
>NW_006921615.1:16009473-16012718 GCF_000298275.1 Orycteropus afer afer
CTCGTAACAGCTAATGATCGTGAACATTTCTTCATGTGTTTGTTAGCAGCCTGAATATCTTCTTTGGTGAAGTGCCTATTCTGCCCATTTCTTAATTGGATTGTCTTTTTGTTGTTGAGGTGTTGGATTTTTCTATAAATTTTTGAGATAAGTCCCTTATCAGATATGTCATTGCTGAATATTTTTTTCCTAATCTGTAGGTTCTCTTTTTATTCTTTTGGAAAAGTCTTTTGAAGCTCATAAAAATTTAATTTTAAAAGGTCCCATTCATCTAGTTTATCTTCTGCTGTTTGTGCATTTTGGGTTATGTTTGCCACTCTATTTATACCATAAATGAAAACATTTAAATTTGCTGCTATTTTTTCCTTGAGGAACTTTATAGTTTTAGATTTCACATTTAAGTCTTTGATCCATCTGGAGTTTGTTTTTGTGTATGGTTTGCAGTATGGATGTTGTACATTTTTCTGCAAATGGATATCCAGTTTTGCCAGCACCATTTGTTAAAGAGACCATCTCTTCCCCATTTAATGGATTTCAGCCCTTTGTCAAAGATCAGCTGACCATAGGTAATGGATCTATTTCTGGGTTCTCAATTCAGTTCCACTGGTCTGTGTGACTGTCGTTGTACCAGTACCAGGCTTTTTTGACTACTTTGGCTGTATAGTAGGATTTGATATTGAGAAGTGTGAGACCTCCCATTTTGTTGTTCTTCAATAGTGCTTTGCTAATCCGAGGTCTTTTTCCTTTCCATATAAAGTTAGTGATTGTTTTTTCCGTATCCTTAAAGAATGTTGATGGGATCTGGATTGGGATTGCATTAAATGTATAGATTGCTTTGGGTAGAGTTGCCATTTTCACAATGTTCACTCTTCCTATCCATGAGCATGGTGTGTTCTTCCACGTATGTAAATCTCTTACAGTTTCTTGAAGTAGTGTTTTGTAGTTTTCTTTGCACAGATCTTTTGTGTCCCTGGTAAGATTTATTCTCAAGTATTTTATTTTTTTGGTAGCTATTGTAAATGGTATTGAGTTCCGTATTTCCTTTTCAGCAATCTCTTTGCTGGTGCAGAGGAATCTAGCTGATTTTTGTATGTTGATCTTGTATCCTGCCACGATGCTAAATCTCTCAATTAGTTCCAGTAGATTTTTGACTGAGTCTCTTGGGTTTTCTAGGTATGGGATCATATCATCAGCAAATAGGGATAGTTTGACTTCTTCCTTACCAATTTGGATGCCTTTGATTACCCTTTCTTGCCTTATTGCCTGGCTAGGACTTCCAATACAATGTTGAATAGAAGTGGTGATAGAGGGCATCCTTGTCTGGTTACTGTTTGCAAGGGGAATGGTTTCAGTCTCTCCATTGAGAATAATGTTGGCTTATGGTTTTGCATTGTATGCCCTTCATGATGTTGAGGAATGTCCCTTTTATTCCTATTTTGCTGAGCTTTTATTAGAAATGGGTGTTGGATTTTATCAAATACCTTTTCTACATTGATTGATATAATCATGTGGTTCTTTTCCTTTGTTTTATTTATGTGATGGATGACATTGATTGTTTTTCTAATGTTGAACCATCCTTGCATACCTGGTATGAACCCTACTTGGTCATTCTCTGATGAAACCATCTGTGCCAGGACTTTTTTTTTTTTTTTAATTGGTAATTTTTTTTTTTATGACTTGTTCAATTTCTTCTTTTGTTGTGGGTGTGTTCAACTTTTCCACCTCAGTCTGTGTTAATTTAGGTAAATAGTGTGTTTCTAGAAATCTGTCCATTTCTTCGAGATTCTCAAATTTGTTGGAGTATAGTTCTTTATAGTATCCTGATATTATCCTTTTAATTTCTGTTGGTTCTGTTGTGACATTGCCCAATTCGTTTTCTTATTCATATTATTTGCATTCTCTCCCTCTTTTCCTTTGTTAAATTTGCCAGTGGTTTGTCAATTTTAAAAATCTTTTCAAGAAACTAACTTCTAGTCTTGCTGATTTTTTTTTATTACCTTTCTATTATCTATTTCATTTATTTCTGCTTGAAGTTTTATTATTTATTTTCTTCTGGTGACTGTAGGAATTTTTCTTTTCTTTTTTTTGGTGCTTTTTTTTTTTAATAATTGTTGGAGATGTTGGGTTATGGTATTGATTTTGGCTTTTAATTCTTTCATGATGTGTATATTTATTGCTAAAAATTGACCCCTGATCACTGCTTTTGCTGTGTCCCAAAGATTTTGGTATGTTGTGTTTTCATGCTCATTTGATTCAAGGAATTTTTTAATACCATTTTTTATTTCTTCTCTTACCTCATCATTTTCAAGGAGGGTGTTATTCACTTTCCATGTATTTGCTCTTTTTCTGTTGATCTTCCTATTGTTATTTTCTAATTTTATAGTATTGTGATCCGAGAAGATGATTTGCAGTATCTCAGTGTTTTAAAATTTATTAAGGCTTGGTTTGTGGCCTAACGTATGGTCTATCCTGGAGAATGTTACATGTGCACTGGAAAAGAATGTATATTGTGCTGTTGTTGAATAAAGTACTCTGTAGATGTCTGTAATGTCAAGTTGGTGGATTGTATTGTTTAGTTCTTCTATATCTTTGTTGAGTTTCTTTCCAGTTGTACTATCTTTGATTGAAAATAGTGTACTAAAGTCTCCTTCTATGACTGTGGAGTCATCTATTTATCTTTTCAATTCTGTTAAAATCTGACATGTGTTTTGGGGCTTTCTTATTGGGTGCATAGATATTTATTATGGTTATATCCTCTTGTTCTATCCATCCTTTAATCATTACATAATGTCCTTCCTTGTCTCTTATGATGGTTTTTGTCTTAAAGTCAATTTGATCAGAAATTAATATTGCCACTCCTGCTCTTTTATGGTTCATTTGCTTGATGTATCTTTTTCCAACCTTTGATTTTTAGTCTTTTTGTCTTTGTCACTAAGGTGTGTTTCTTGTAGACAGCATATGGATGGGTCATTGTGGTGGTTATGTTTCTGTGTCAACTTGGCTGAGCCTGGTTGAGTGGCTGGGCAGCTGGTGGTAGTTATTCTCCATGATGAGCCTGGCAATCAACTCCATGATGGGATCTACCACAAGCAGCTGAGTAGCTGCCTTTGGGAATGTGGTCTGCTTCCTGTATTTAAGGAGACGCCTTGGGAATAGTCTGTAGCCAATGGCATGCTTGGACCCTACATGTAGCCATGCCATTGTTCAGCAGCCTGCTATGCTCTGTCGACCTTGGAACTTACAAT
>NW_006921615.1:16013713-16028509 GCF_000298275.1 Orycteropus afer afer
TAAGCTTATTTACTTTGGGTACTTCCATAACTGGGTTGGTTTCTGGGTTATGTCATCATGTGTGTTAATGATTGCTTGTTGTTTGCTGTGTTGGACTCCCTTTAGGATCTCTTGTAAGGTTAGCTTAGTTTTAACAAATTCTCTTAATTTCTGGTTATCTGGAAATCTTCTAATTTCAGCATGGTTCTCTGTCCAAAGTACTCCTTTTAGCATCTCTTGTAAGTCTGGTCTAGTTTTAACAAATTCCCTTAATTTCTGCTTATCTGGAAATCTTCTAATTTCACCATCATATATGAGGGACAGTTTTGCTGGGTATATAATTCCTGGTTGGAAATTTTTCTCTGGTTTTATATATACCATCCCATTGCCTTCTCACCGGCATGGTTTCTGCTGAGAAACCAGAGCTTAGTCTTATTGGTAGTCCTTTGTAGGTAATATTTCATTTTTCTCATGCTGCTTTCAGGATTCTTTCTTTGTGTTTGGTTTGGTGAGTTTGATGATGATATTCTTGCTGATTTTCTTTTGGGTTCTATCCTATTGGGCTCATTGGACTTCTTGAGTGGTATATTCTTATCTTTCATATCAGGGAAATTCTCTTCCAACAGATCTTCCGCTATTTTCTCTGTGGTTTTATTTGTCTCTTCCTGTTCTGGAATTCTGATTACATGTCGGCTATTCCTTATGATGGTGCCCCACATGAACCTTAGGCTTTATTTTCTTTTGATCTTTTTTCTGATTGATCCCTTTCAAAAGAAGTACTGAAGTATTTGTCTTCAGTCTCACTAATTCTGTCTTCCATTGATTCATTTCTACTCCTTTGCCTGTTCAATGTGTTAGATATTTCTGAGAATTTAGTATTAATCTTCTGGATTTGTATCTGTAGATTTTGTATCATTTCTAAGTTTTCATTCATTTTGGTCATTTTGTTCTTGTATTTTCTTCTGAAATTGTTCTGGGATTTATTCTCTGTTTCCCTCAATTTTGTCAGTGTTTTCCTTGATCTGTCTCTCAGTTCATTGAAGATACATAAATGTGATTGTTTAAAATTCTTTATCAGGGAGTTCTAATACTGCTTCTTCCTCCGGGATGTGTTCTGGGTCTGTATCCTAGTTCCTTGTTTCTCCTGCTTTATTTGGCTTCTTTGTGTGGACTGTGATGGTCTATTGTCTCTGAGACATTGTGATGGTTTTTTGTTTATATTTGTTTGGTGATTGTATGTTGGAGTGATTTGCCCAAGATTTTCATTTTCTTATTTTGTTTGTATGTTACCTGAGTAAGCTGGACTCTATGCTCCTCTTTTTCGCTAGTTGGCAGCATTTATGCACTCACTACCTGTCTCCTTTCCAGTCATCAGCCCTCCCATATGTCCATGTTGTCCTTGGCAAGCAGAGCTTATTCTTACATCCCTGGAATCTGAATGAGAATGTTGTCACTTTAAATATCCAAAATGGCCACCTCTTGTAAACATTCATAATGGCTGTACCCTCTGGACAGCCTTAAGTCCACAGTTCAGTTTGTCTCTTTCTTTGCTGTTTCCCTTTTTAGTCATCAGGGACCAGAGCAGTTGTCCATGTAGCCCTGGATGAGCAGGGCCAGTTTTCAGTTCAATTATCAGGTCTTAACACCACTTGGAAATATTCAGGCTGTCTGTGCCATCAGGATAGGTGACAGTCCACAGTTCTGTTTGTCTCCTTACTCACTGTTTTCATTCAGGTTCTTCTCTAGTTGGTGTTTAATCCACTTCTGTATCCTTCTTTTCAAAGATCATGGCTCCAGAATTATCATCTGTACCTGGATCAAATGGTTTCTCTTTTCTTTGTTGAAGAGAGCTTGTATAGCTTGTCTGCCTATTCTGCCATCTTACTGAAAGTCCCCACCCTTCTCACTTCTAAGGAATATTTTGGCTGTACTTCTTCCAAGACAAATTTGTTCGTTCTTTTGGCAGTCCATGGCATATCCAGTGTTCTTTGCAAATGCTTGAATCCAAATGCATCACTTCTTCTTTGACTTTTCTTATTAATTGTCAAGCTTTCACATGCATATGAGGCAATTGAAAAGACTGTGGCTTAGGCCAGGCACACCTTAGTCCTTAAAGTGACATATTTGCTCTTTAACTCTTTAAAGAGGTCTTTTGCAGCATATTTGCCCAATGCAATACATCATTTGATTTCTTTTGTTAAGTTTTTATTTTGATACAGCAAAAGTGTACAGAGCAAATTGGTTTTCCATTGAACAATTGACACATTTTGTTTCATGACATTGATTGCAATCCCCACAGTATAACAGCACTCTTTCCACTTCCTCCATGTGTTTATCATTTATATTCATCCTTCTTTCTTATCCATTCCTGCCTTCTGAGCTTTATTCCTGGGCAAATGCTGCTCTTTTGATTTTGTGGGGTTGATTGTTCTGTGGAGTGTACCTCCCTGATGTTATTGTTCACCTTATAGGCCTATCTCTTGTTTGGCTGAATGTTGAGCGATGGGTGTGAGTTTGGTTCCACACTTTAAGGATGTGTAAGGACCATAGTCTCAGGTGTTCCACCAGTCTTTTTCAGACCAATAAGCCTGGTCTTTTTATTATTCTGAGTTTAAACCATGTTTTTTTTCTAATCTATTCAAGGCCTCCTATAGTGATCCCTTTCAGAGCAGTTGGGAGTGGTAACTGGGCACCATGTAGTTCTCTGGTCTTAGGGTCATGGAGGCTGGGGTTGGTTTGTGTGGCCCATTAGTCTTTTGGAATAATTGTTTCTATGTGTCTTTTGATTTTCTTCACTCTTCTTTGCTCCAGATAGGAGAGGGACTAATTTTTGCACCTTAGATGGCCAGTCACAAACTTTTAAGATCTCAGTTACTACTCATCAAAGTAGGATGTAGAACATTGTGGACTATGTTAAATCAGTTGACTTTGATGTCTTCTGAGACTATGGGCCTGAGTCACCAGGTCCAGTGACTCATTCCCTGAAGGTGTTGGTTATGGTCAAGAAGTTTTTATAACTTTGTCCACTATATGCTCTACTATATTCATGGATACATTTGTAATACACATAAATACATATATAGAAATATTCTCTGTCAAACCTGTATATATTGATGAGGGTAGTCCTTTTAGCCTTCCCCCTCCAACTCTGCTTGTGTGTTTGTTTATATATCCATTCATGTTGTTATTGTTGTTATGTGCTGTTGAGTCAGACCTGACTCATAGTGACCCCTCCTTAGATTTCCCAGGCAGTATCACTACAGAAGTAGATTGCCCAACCTTCCTTCCGAGGAGTGGCTGGTGGGTTTGAACCACCAGCCTTCTGGTTAGCAGTCAAGTACCTTAGGCACTATGCTACCGGAGCTCCCCATCCACTAGTAGATTATTGTTATTGCAGGACTGTGTTTGTAATAGTATTTACCTTTGTCGCCTTTAACACTTGTGCTTTCTCAGGTGTCTTCCTTTGGCCTGATCACTGTGCTTACCTCCTTCGTATTGTATATTGCCTTTCCCTTTACCCAGTTAATTTGTATCTACCTTCTAGCTAATAATTTTCTTTCACTTACCCCACCCCTGGTAACCTTCAAAGAATGTTTCTTTCTGTGAGTAAACCTTTCTTGTCTTTTTTTAGAATAGTGGTCTCATACAGTATTAGTCCCTTTGTGATTGACTAATTTGTCATTTGCTTCCATGGGCGTTGATTGTGAATACAAGGAAAATGAAATTTTTGACAACTTCAGTCTGTTCTCGATTTATCATGTTGCTTATTGGTCTAGTTGTGAGGATTTTTATTTTCCTTACGGTGAAGAATAAATCATAATGAAGGCTGTAGTCTTTGATCTTTCCAGTGCTTAAGTCCTCTTTACTTTCAGCAAGTAAGGGTGTGTCATCTGCATATTGCAGGTTTTAATGAATCTTCCTGTAGTCCTGATGCCACATTCTTCTTCATTTTTAAACCATGCATTATTTCCTTGTTTTGTTCAAACCACTGCCTTTTGGTCTATGTTCAGGTTCTGCACGAGCACAATTAAGTATTCTGGAATCCCCATTTTTTGCAATGTTACCTAAAATTCATTATGATGAACATAGTCAAATGTCTTTGCATATTCAAGAAAACACAGGTAAACATCTTTCTGGTATTCTCTGCTTTCAGCCAAAATCCATCTGACATTTGCAGTGATTTCTGTTGTTCTACGTCCTCTGATTCTGGCTAGAATTTCTGGCAGATCAGTATATTGCTGCAACTCTTTTTGAATTATCTTCAGCAAAATTTTACTTGCATGTGGTATTAATGGTATTGTTTGATAATTCCATATTCTGTTGGATCACCTTTCTTTTGTATAGGCACAAGTATTGATCTCTTCCAGTTGGTTGGCTAGGTCACTGTCTTCTAGATTTCTTGGCATAAATGAGAAAGTGCCTTCAGTCTGCATCCATTTGTTGAAACATCTTAATTGAAGCAATTGAATTGTTTTCTGCCAATGTCTTTAGTATAGTTTGGGCTTCTTCCTTCCATATCATTGGCTCTTGATCATATACTACCTCTGAAATGGTTGAACACTGACCAGTTCTTTCTGGTATGGTGTCTCTGTGTATTCTTTTCTTCTTCTTTTGCTGCTTCCTATGTCATTCGTTATCTTACTCATAGAATCCTGTAATATTTCAACTTGAGGCTTGAACTTTTTCTTCAAGCTTCATTACATTTTGTGAAGATTGCATTTTATCAGTGGAAGATGCTTGGATAACTTCCTCTTGACTCCTACTATGTTCTGTGGATTGTATCTTTTACACATTATCTTTTTTTAAAATTTTTATTGTGATTTGGGTGAAAGTTTACAGAGCAAATTCACTTTCCATATGTTGTTGTTGTTATGTGCCATCAAGTTGGACCCGTCTCATAGTGACCCCTCCTTGGGTTTCCAAGGTGGTATCACTATGGAAGTAGATTGCTCAACACTTTCCATATAGTAGCTGACATACACTTTGTCTCATGACATTGACTGCAATTCCCACAATGCAACAGCTCCCCTCCTACTTCCTCCCTATAGTTACCTCTTCCCTGTGTCTTTCCCTCCCATGCACTCCTGCCTCCTGAGGTATCTCCTTGTGCATACACAGCCCTTCTATTCTCCCATGATTGATCTCTCCAAGGAGTGTATCTACTTAATGTAAATGTTCAGCTCCTATGCCTGTGTTTTGTTTGGCTGGAAGCCATGGGAATAGGTTCAATTCCAGATCTGAAGGGCAGCTAGGGGCCATAGTCTCAGTGGTTCCATCAGGCTCTATCAGACCAGCAAACCTGGTCCTTTTTTTTAAATGATTTTGAGCTTGTTCTACATTGTTCTCCCTCTCTATCCAGGATCTCCTACAGAAATCCCCCTCTGAGTGGTTAACAGTGATAGCTAGGCACCATCTAGTTCTTCTGGTCTCATAGTCATATAGGCTTAGGATCACATGGTGTACCGGTTGCTTGGACTAATTGTTTCCATGTGTCTTTGGTTTTCTTCATTCTTCTTTACTCTGGACAAGGAGAGACCCATCATTTCATCTAGATGGCTGCTTGCAAGCTTTTAAGATCCCAGTCACTACTCACCAAACATTGTGGAACAATGTTTTGTGTAGTATGCTATGCCAATTGAACTTGATGTCCCCTTCCACTATGGTCCTGGGCCTACAGGTCCAACTACTCACTCCCTCTGGGTAGCTAGCTGTGGCCCAGAAGTGGTAACAACCTTATCTCTTGTCAGCTCTACTATACACTTGGGAAATTCTTACAGAACATACAAATACACTTGTAGAAACATTGTCTGCCAACCCTATACCTGGTCTTGGGCACACTCCCCCCTGCATAGACATACCTAATAGTTCAGCCTCTCCATCCATCTATCCACCTGTATATCCATGTTTGCCTTCACTGACAATGCAGCACTGTATGTGCAGAAAGGTTCATCTTTGTTGTTTGTAACTCCTATGCACTGTGTCTGTCTTCTCCTTCCTCAATGCCACCGTGTTGATCACTCACATTTGGTACATTGCCCTTGTCTTCACCCAAGTCAATACTTGTCTTTACCTATCTAACAGTTTTATAGTCTTTGAACTTCTTTCTTCCTTTTCTACTGTCTTAGTTGAGATCTTCATTTATATTTCTTGTTTCAGCTTTTCTGTTTCCATTCATTCTTGCTTTTACCTCTCTCTGTTCCATATAGCTACTGTGGTGGCTTTTCTAAGACCAATCTGATAATTTCACTTCCTGGATTGAAAATCCTGCAATGTCTGTTTCCTGCTAGCAGGGTGAAATGCAGGGCTTGTTTCTGTATTTTGGGGAACCATTTTCCTGTCCTCATCTGGGCACAACTTGCCTTTCCATTCTTATCCTCAAGTACTTGTTCAAATATCACTTTTTTAGGTTTTATCTGACCATTATCCAATTAATTGTAATGCCTCTCCCTTGCTCTTCTGTAGCTTTTTCTTGCTTTCTTCCCCTTCCCTGTCGCTCTCTTTACTATGTTCTATTGTACTGTATAAAGACCTCTCGTGGTGTAGTGGGTAAGTCATTTGGCTGCTGTTCTTGTTACCTAGTGCTGCTCTGACAGGAATATGCCACAAATGGGATGGCCTTAACAAACAGGAGTTTATTCTCTTACAGTTTGGAGGCTTTAAGTCTGAGTTCATAGTGCTAGGCTCTAGGGGCTGGGTGAAAACCCCTCAACCTTGGGCATCAGTTCTGCCTCCTGCTCCTGGCCCACTGGAGCTAGAAGCTTTTCTTCACTTAGGCAGCTACTGGCTGCTGAGACTGATGAGCCTAAGGTTGACAAGTAAAAAGGCACAGTCCTGATGTTACCAAACCACATGTCAGGGCATTAATTCAAGTCCATTGAAAGTCCTAAGGTCGGCAGAGCATGGCAGGTTACTGAATAACAACACGGCTACATACAGGGTTCAAGCATGCCATAAACTAGAGACCATTCCCCAAGGCTTCTCCTTATTTATGGGAGGCATCCCTAAGGCAGCTACTCAGCTGCTCACAGTAGATTCCACCATGGAGTTGATTACCAGTCTCATCATGGGAAATACTACATCCAGCTGCTCAGCCATTCAACCAGGCCCAGTCAAGTTGACACACAAACTTAACCATCACAGTTGCTAACCAAAAAGTTTGAATCTACCAGCTGCTCTGTGGAAGAAAGATGTAGCAGTCTGCTTCCCTAAAGATTTACAGCCTTGGAATTTACAGCCTTGGAAACCCAATGAGGGTTACGAATCAGAATTGACCTGATGTCAGTGAGTTTGGTTTTTTGAATATGCTATGTAATTTACTGTAACTTATTGAATTACATCTCAATATAAAGAAAACAAAAATCCCCACAACTGGACCTATCAGCGGCATCACGATAAATGGAGAAAAGATTGAAGTTGTCAAAGATTTCACATTGCTTGGTTCCACAATCATTGCCAATGAAAGCAGCAGTCAGAACATCAGATGACGTATAGCACTGGGCAAATTGGCTGCAAAAGACCTCTTTCAAGTGCTGAGGAGCAAAGATGTCTCCTTGAGGACTAATATGCACCTGACACAAGCTATAATATTTTCATTCGCCTCATATGCATGTGAGAGCTGGACAAGGAATAAAGAAGACCGATGAAAAATTGATGCTTTTGAGTTGTGGTGTTGGCAAAGAATGCTGAAAGTACCATGGACTGCTAAAAGAACTAACAAATCTGTCCTGGAGGAAGTGCAGCCAGAATGCTCCTTGGAAGCGAGAATGCCAGACTTCATCTCACCTGTTTTGGTCATGTTATTAGAAGGGACCATTCTCTGGAGAAGGATGTCATGCTTGGTGAGGTGGAGGGTTGACAAAAGAGGGGAAGGCCCTTAACAAGATGGATTGACACAGTGGCTGTGGCGATGGGCTCAAGTATAGCAAGAATCACAGAGCTGATGCGGGACTGGGTGGTGTTTCGTTCTGTTGTGCAAAGGGTCGGTATGAGTCGGAGATGGCAACTAACAACATGTAATTTACTTTTTTGTTTTGTTTTGTTTTTAAAGTGGCTTTTTTTTCTCCAATTAGAACATAATGTCCACTAGGGCAGATTTCCTTTTTATTCCCCCAAAATATCTTCCTGGTGCCTAAAAATAATACCTGACACTTAATAAGGCTTCAGTGGTATTTGGCAAGAGATACCACGCTCACATAATCCTGTCCTTCACTCTTCGTATTGAGGCATTCTGTAGTTTTTCATGTGGGCCTGCTGTGCTTTTTGTTTTTGGTCACTCTTTGATATATTTTTCTACCCTCTGAAGTCTCTGAAGCTTGTCTGCTGATTAATTAACTATTGTATGTCTGTGTATCCTTATCACTCAGTGAAAAAACTACCAAACTCACTGTTGGATCTGACTCATAGCGACCCCTCCTTGGGTTTCGAGGCAGTATCACTATGGAAGTAGATTGTCTAATCTTCCTTCCTAGGAGTGACTGGTGGGTTTGAACCACCAGGCTTCTGGTTAGCAGTCAAATGCCTTAGGCACTATACCACCAGAGCTCCTATCATTCAATAAAAAAACTAAATTCACTGCTGTCGAGTCAGATGTGACTCATAGCAACCCCTCCTTGGGTTTCCCAGGTGGTATCAATACAGAAGTAGATTGCCCAGCCTTCCTTTGGAGGAATGGCTGGTGGATTTGAACTGCCAGCCTTCTGGTTAGCGGTCAAATGCCTTAGGCACTCCACCACAAGAGCTCCCTGGATGCATTGTCTGACATATGTAAATTAGATGCTTAATTAATACTTACACAATGAAATTGTGTATTATGAGCATGTCCCTACTCAGTGTTAGTTTAAAACAATGTGTGCTTTTGGTAAGGAAATTATAATATAAGCTCTCAAGGAAATCTTTTCAGGAAGAATGAATTTGAAAGAAATGCCTATTCATATTTTAGGATTGTTGAGTATTCTTGAGCAGGTCTCAGGGTGTAGGTCCCCTGCCCCATTGATACTTTAGTATTATTACTTCTTTGTTATCACTTCCCCATAACAAGTATTCAGTTATTAAAAAGTGATAATTTTAAGTGTGTATGAATAGTAACTATATTATAGGAAACCTAGAAAATGGGGGAAAGGGAAATATAATGGTTAAAGGGTTTAAATGAATTAATATTTGTAAACTAATCACTGTAAGTGTTGGTAGAATAAAATAAATTTAAAAATTTGCTTATTACACTAATACCCCCGTTGTTTTGTATTTTGAGATATAGAACTTGTTGGTTCTTTTTACCAACAAGTTAGATTTTCAGAGACTTTTGGGAAGTCCATTTGTTTTAAGTCCAAATAACACTATACACATGACCAATGAGTATACTGGCAATAATGGTTTATTTTTCCTGCACTATAATCTGTCTGTTCTCATTACAACACTGTCATTGCTTTTGCATTTATTGCACAGGATGGAGTTGGGTTCTTTAAATGTCTCAAAAATAAACACACACCCACAAAATAAACATACACAGCAGCATGAGAGAGGCTGATGAAGAGCATTAACAAAGATCTGAAATAAAACCAAAAAAACCAAACTCAATGCCGTTGAGTCAGATCCGACTCATAGCGACCCCTGCTTGGGCTTCTGAGGTGGTATCACTATGGAAGTAGACTGCCCAACCTTCCTAAAAACATGGATTGTGGACACCTATTTTTTGTCCCCTGGACTGTAAGTTTGCTCTTATGTATGAAAGTTTAGAATCTGAGAGCCTGTGAAAATAGAGGGACATTTGTTCTATGATTCCATCCAGCTTACTTTTTTTTTTTTCTCTCCCTGTGTACTTCGTTTTTGGTTTGTGTACTTTTCACATAGTAGTGCATTTCTTAGGAGCTCTGGTAGCATAGTGCCTAAAGCACTTGACTGATAACCAGAAGGCTGGCGTTTCAAACCCACCAGCCACTCCTCGGAAGGAAGGTTGGGCAATCCTACTTCTGTAGTGATACTGCCTCGGAAACCCAAGGAGGGGTTGCTATGAGTTGGGGCTGACTCGACGGCACATAACAACAACAACAACAGTGCATTTCTTAAGCATTTGGCTGCTAACTGAAAGGACATTGGTTTGAAGCCATCAGCCACTCTACAGGAGAAAGTCTGCTTCCATAAAGGTTGACAGACTTGGAAACCCCATGGGCAGTTCTACCCCGTCATATGTTCGCTGTGAGTTGGAATTGACTTGATGTCAGGGGATGTGGTTTTGATTTTTATCATCATGCAAAAGTATAGCTGTACTCTTATTTTTCATGTTTCTAAGTTTCTTTTCATGTAGTGATTTGGTTTTGTGATCATCACTTTTGAGGACTCCATAGTATTCCTTGGGAGCTCTGGTAGCATAGTGCCTAAGGCACTTGACTGCTAACCAGAAGGCTGGTGGTTCAAACCCATCAGCCACTCCTCGGAAGGAAGATGGGGTAATCTACTTCTGTAGTGATACTGCCTTGGAAACCCAAGGAGGGGTTGCTATGAGTCGGATCTGACTCGACGGCACACAACAACAACAACAACAACAACATAATATTCCTTTAGGGAGACCTCTTCCTTGCTACTCCTGCACTTTGACCATTCCTCTTTTTTCTGTTTTCTTTTCTGGTTCATCCTTGTTTGCTCCAAGTG
Source organism: Orycteropus afer afer (assembly GCF_000298275.1). Taxonomy (NCBI): domain Eukaryota; kingdom Metazoa; phylum Chordata; class Mammalia; order Tubulidentata; family Orycteropodidae; genus Orycteropus; species Orycteropus afer. The sequence goes on from NW_006921615.1 coordinate 16,024,337, forward strand.
TCTTAAATAGCTGCTGTCAAGTTGACCCCGGCTCATGGTGACCCCATGAACAACAGAATTAAATGCTGCCCAGTCCCTGATCATTCATATCATCTTGTTTGAATCCATCACTAAAGCCATTGTGCCAGTTCAACTCACTGAGGGTCTCTTTTGCCCTTGTTCACTTACCCTCTACTTCACAAAATATGATGTCATCCTCCCATGATTGATCCCTCCTGATGATGTGTCCAAAGCAAGTGAATTGGACAGTGTTTTGTTATGATCCATAAGGTTTTCATTGGCTAATTTTTGGAAGTAGATCGCCAAGGCTCTCTTCTTAGTCTGTCTTAGTGTGGAAAGCTCTACTGAAAACTGTCCAGCATGGGTGACTCTGCTGGTGTTTGAAATACTAGTGACATAGCTTCTAGCCTCACAACACACAAGCCATGACAACAAACTGACAGATGGATAGTAGCCAAGTATATTAATTTTTCCTGCAACTGCGTATCCTTCACCTTTCCAACTTCAGGATCTGGTAACTTCCCCAATCGATTACCTAGTAGAGAGCTGTGAGGAAGGCAGAATTTGTGTACAGTCACCTCCACCAGACAGGATGGGAAATTCCCATGATTCCAGATGCTGGTGGCTTTTCCAGGCTTTTCTGCCTCCTTCTTTCTGGGCTAATGCTGTCTTGTTTCTTCGGAGATCTCTATTTCTTGAAGTACTCATCAGTTCTTGGTGATTGAGTAAATGCTCTTCCTTTCTTGATGGGCAGGGTCTGTATTTTATCCTTTGTCACATTCCAGGGGCTCTCCATAAACATTCATTGTTGCTTGTTGGTTGATGGACATTTGGCTAGATGGACACTTGTGTTTACCAACAAGTGATTTGTATACAGATTGCTTCATTGATCACTTCTTCAATACCAGTGGCAATTGAGGTAAATTGGTAGGCAATTGAAATTGTGAAAATCGGGCTTAGAAAACAAGAGCTTGTGAGTTCTCTTGGAAGTCTTTCCCTCTACTATTCTAGTCATCTATATGTACCCTCTTGTGGTGGTTATATTTGTGTGCCAACTTGGCTGGGCCTGGTTGAGTAGCTGGGCAGCTGGTGGTAGTTATCGCCCATGATGAGACTGGCAATCTACTCCATGGTGGGATCTACCACAAGCAGCTGAGTAGCTGCTTTGGGTATGTGGTCTGCTTCCCGTACATAGGAAGCAGCTTTGGGAATGGTCTTGAGCTTATGGCATGCTTGGACCCTGCACGTAGTTGTGTTGTTGCTCAGCAGCCTGCCATCTCTGCCGACTTTGAGACTTACAATGGACTTGAGTTAATGGCCTGTTGTGTGGTTTGGTAACATCAGGCTGTGCCTTTTTACTTGTCAACCTTGGATTTGTCAGCCTCAGCAGCCATCAGCTGTCTGAGTAAAGAAAAGCCTCTAGCTTTAGTGAGCTGGGAGCTGGAGGCAGAGCTGAAGCCCAAGGCTGAGGGGCTTTCACCCAGTCCCTAGAGCCTGGCACTTTGAACTTGGACTTAAAGCCTCCAAATTGTAAGAATAAACTCATGTTTTTTAAGGCCATCCCATTTGTGGTATATTCTTGTCAGAGCGACACTAGGTAACCAGAATACCTCTTGAGGAGGAAATCTTCAAAGGCATGAATTCCTAGATCAGGTGTAGGCTCACATGTTCTTTCATGATGTCTTGGGTACTAATATTTAATGTTATTGTTGTTAAGTGCTGTTGAGTCAGTTCTGACTCATAGCAACCCTGAGTACAACAGAGCGCAAAACACTGTCTGGTCCTGCACCTTCCTCACAGTCGTTTTTGTCCTTGAGCCCAATGTTGCAGGCATTGTGTCAATTCATCTTATTGAGCATTTTCCCTTTGTTGCTGACCCTCTACTCTACCAAGCATGATTTCCTTCTCCAGGGACTGGTCACTTCTGACAACATGACCAAAGTACGGGAGATGAAGTCTGACCATTTTTGCTTTTAAGGAGCATTAGGTAATAATTTTGTACCTGTGTCATGAATAGATTAATTTCTATGAAAAAGGTGATAGTTGTCTACAAATTCATAGTCTGTGCCTTAATGGTAATCTTGAAGGACTGACTTGCTCTTAGGAGAAGCAGTTCTGCCACATCATTGTGTGGATTGTGTACTTAGGCCGCTCTGGTGGTGTAGTGGCTAAGGCATTTGACTGCCAACCATAAGGCTGACTGTTCAAACTCACCAGCCACTCCTTGGAAGGAAGACTGGGCAATCTACTTCTGTAGAGATACTGCCTCAGAAACCCAAGGAGGGGTTGCTATGAGTCTGAATCTACTCAGGGGCAGTGAGGGTTTTTTTTTTTTTTGGTATATTTACCACAATAAAAAAAGCCTGAATTCTATTTACATTCAAGTCATTCCTGTGCACATTGTATCTTCTTATATTATCTGTCTATTACACTTTTTGAGACAGAAACGAAGACTGAAATTAAGAATGTTTTGACTTGCTTTCTCTATTAAGTCCTGCATAGTGCTACAATGCTTGTAACAAATAAGTCTTCAGTCATGTATTTACCTATCCTTTATGTGATTTTTAAACTACAAAGAAAGCATTTTGTACCTAGTGCTTTGCTTTGGAACCCTAACTTTCATATTTTCTGGGAGAGTCCTGACTTAAATTATTTGTGTCATGGATCCAGACTTCTGCTCCTCAGCCTACATGCCCTTCCTATTAATTTTTTTTTAATGTTACTTATTTTGTTGTTGAGAATATACAGAGCAAAACATAGATCAATTCACCAGTTTCTACCTGTCCAATTCAGTAACATTGATTACATTCTTCAAGTTGTGCAACCATTCTCACCCTCCGTTTTCTCAGTTGTTCTTTACCCATTAACATAAACTCAGGGTCCTCTAAGGTTCTTATCTAACCTTTCAAGTGCTGTTGTCACTTTGATCCCATATATATAGTTCTTTAAAGAGCATAATGCTCAAGAAGATATTTTTTACTAGTTAAGCTAAACTATTGTTTTAAGAAGACTTCATGGCATATTTTTGATTTAATGCTTTAAAGATTATCTCAGGGCAGTCGTTTCAGGGGTTTATCCAACCTTCATGGCTCCAGGAAGTCTGAAGCCCATGAAAATTTGAAACTCTTTGCCTTTTCCCCTTCTGATCAGGATTCCTCTGTGGAGTCTTTGCTCCAAATGTTCAGTAATGGCAGCCAGATACCCTCCATTCTTCGGGTCTGTTGGGAAAGGGGAGGCAGTTGTTCATGGAGACAGTTAGCCACACATGACATTTCTTCCTCCTGTTCCAGATCTCCTTCTTTTTCTGTTGCTTCAGATGAGTAGTGACCAGTTGTTGTGCCTTGTATGGCTGCTTGCAAGCTTTCAAGATCTGAGGCACTATGCATTGAATGAGGAGGTATAACAGAAGCACTAAAAATGTTATTAGGCCAATTAACTGGGGTGTTATGTGAAACTATGCCCCTAAGCCTGCAAACCAAGAAACCAAATCCCTTGAGGTATTTGGTTGTACATAAGTAGACACAGTGGCTATTCTTCTTCTTTGTCTTTCATCAATGTTGTAAATATATCTGTCTCACAACTTTTTACAGGTATACAGCGTCTTGATAGCAGTGACAATAATCAGGTGTGCAGCCCTACCCTTTATCATTGTGATATTTCCATCACTGTAAACCTCCCGTTTTCCCCTCCCTTCTGCCCCTGGTAACCAGTAATAAATTTTGATCTCTATATATTTGTCTTTTCTTGACTTTGTATAAGTGAGGTCATACAATATTTGTCATTTTGTGATTGACTTATTTCACTCAGCATAATGTCTTTAGCTCTATCCATGTCAAGGCTTCATTTCTTCTACTGAAATGTATTCGATTGTATGTATGTACTACATTTTTGTCTGTCCATTCATCTCATGATGGGCATTTAGGTTGTTTCCACCTTTTAGCTATTGTGAATAGTGCTGCAGCTACAATGAAGCGTACAAGTCTTCATTTTCACATTTTTTGTGTATATACCTAAGAGTGGAATTTCTACATCATATGGTAATTCTATTTTTAGTTTTTTGAAAAACTGCCACTGTTTTTTACAATGGTTGTACCATTTTGCATTCCCACCAGCAGTGGGTAGGGGTTCTCATTTCCCCACATTCTTTTTTTTTTTTTATTAGGATTTGGGTGA
>NW_006921615.1:16030659-16065128 GCF_000298275.1 Orycteropus afer afer
TCCAAGGAGTGTATCTACCTCAGGTAAATGTTCAACTCAGATGCCTGTCTTTTGTTTGGCTGGAAGCCACAGATGTGGGTTCAATTCCAGACCTGGAGGGCAGCTAGGGACCATAGTCTCAGTGTCTCCACCAGGCTCTGTGAGACCAGCAAACCTGGTCCCCCCTTCAAACCTCTTACATTCTTGCCAGCATTTGTTACTTTCTTTTTTTAATCTTACTTATCCTAGTGGGGCCCTTCTTTTTTGCATCAGAAACTATAAGAAGCCCCTGTGCTTAGAGAGTATTTTTTGAATGAAAGAAAGATACTCTCTTAGTTGTTTAACCAAAACCCATTGCCATTCAAGTGGATGCCAACTCAGTGACTCTAGTAAGTCAGACCACAGGGTTTTCCAAGGCTGTAAATCTTTATGGAAACAGACTTCCACATCTCTTTCCTGCAGAGCATCTGGTGGGTTTGAACTGCTGACTTTGGTTGATAGTTGAGCTGCTCAACTAGTGTACCAACAGTGCTCCTTAATTGTCTATAGTTGCCTTATATATTTGATTTTCATTTTATTTGCTTATTCATCTACTATTTTGGTAATAGCAAGATGGTTAGATTGATGTTTAATGAACCAGTCCAGATCTCTTTTGTGTTCTTGTTCTAAAAGAGGTATTTTCTTTCTTGGTATTTTGATTGAAAAATATAGTGTTTATCATGGTATTTTATATATAACAGGTGATAAATATAGGCATTACATTAAATTACTGTGTTGTATACCTGGTATATTTTCAGTCTTTTCCTCACTAGTAGTTTTCAGCTTTCTCTCTATCATTACACACATGATTAACACACTCTTTTATATACCTTCAGTTGTGACAAAAACTCAAGATATTTTTCAGGAAAGTAAACCAAATAGCACCAAAGGGGTGTGTGTGTGCGTGCGTGTGTGTGTGTGCATGTGTATATTCATATATGTTTATATGTTTTATGAAGAGTATGTTGCTGTTAGGTGCCATTGAGTCAGCTTTGACTCATAGAACCCCCGTGTAGAACAGAATGAAACACTGCTGATGTTAGTATTATCACTACTAGTGTCACTACTTATGTTAGTATTTGTTTCACAATCAGCTCAGCCCTCTCCTTTTCTTGCTATACTGGAGCCCATCTTTGCAGCCACTGTGTCAGTCCATCTTGTTGAGAGTCTTCTTCTCTGTTGCTGACCCTCCACTTTACCACACATGCTATCCTTCTCCAAGAAATGGTCCCTTCTAACAACATGACCAAAGTAGGTAAAACAAAGTTTGGCCATTCTTGCTTCCAAGGAGCGTTCTGGCTGTACTTTCTCCAGGACAGATGTTAGTTTTTCTGGCAGTCCATGATATTTTCAGTATTCTTCACCAACACCACAATTGAAAAGCATCAGCTCTTTCATTCTTCCCTATTCATTGTCCAGCTTTCACATGCATATGAGGTGATTGAAAATACTATGGCTTGGGTTAGGTGTACCTCAGTCTTCAAAGTGACTTCCTTGCTCTTGTATACTTTAAAGAGGTCTTTTGCAGCAGATTTGCCCGGCGCAATACAGTGTCTGATTTCTTGACTGCTGGTTCCATGGGTGTTGATTGTGGATCAAAGTGAAATGAAATCCCTGACAACTTCAATCTTTTCTCCATTTGTCATGATGCTGCTTATTGTTACAGTTGTGGGGATTTTCGTTTTCTATATGTTGAAGAGTTTAGTGTTCTTAAAAAATATTTATTTGCATTTCCACCCCAGATATACTGAATGATAATTTATATTTAATCAGGTTCACAGGTGATTCTTATAGAATATTGTTAAAATGTAGATTCTGACTCAGTGTATCTGGAGTGGAGGTGTAAGTTCTCAGCAGGGGGTGAAACCTGAATGAACAGGTTCTAATCCCTGATTGGAACAGGCTCAGTGGTAACTAACAAACAAAAACATGGTATCTTAGGATGTTAGGAGCCTGTGTATCTAGTTTTCTCTCAACAAAAAGTACAAAAAGGACTAAAAAGATATTTGAAAAAAAATAGATCCATCACATAAAGGAAAAATAATTGTAAATTCAAAATTTAGTAGACAAAGATGGTTAGAGAATTTAACTCTAAGTACGATTGGTTTGACATCTTAGAAAATGTTGCTCAATAAAGGCCTGGAAGAGGGAAAAAAAATTTACTGGTACATGAGTAACAGAATATTCTGTTTATTGGCATAGATGAACTATTATTTCTTTCCTTTATCCATTCTTGCCCTTTTGCTAATTTAACAATGTGCAAAATAAAAGAGAATGTGGAAAATCTCATTGAATAAGTGAAAGATTTAAAAACACTGTTTCTTTTCAATCACCACAGCTGTAAATGGCTGCTTATTAGTAATGACTTCTCCTGAGTGACTCATGGGCTGTGACATTAATGAGAACTAGATTGTAGGATTCTTTGAAACCTGGCTGTAAGTTTACCACTGCTCCCCCAGTCATACCAGAATGCATGCTAATATCGGAAAAGTTGCCATTTCTAATTTGTAAGAAGTGTTTTTGCAAATGTTGATACTTTTAAGTATTTTTGGTAAGAAATCACTTTTACTGATTTCTTACCAATCTCTTATGAGCATCAAGATACTGTTGTAATAATGGAATGTGGGGATGTTGAAGTAGACATGTGTTTGCTGCTTCGTAGCAATGAATATAAGAGAAAGAAAGTTTTGGTGGTAGAATGCCTTGCTTAATGCTATCATGGTAGATTTGACTGTATTTGTAAATGTGTTGAAAAATGTGTCCATTTTAGGGACAATAATGACCTACAGAAAATAGGTCATTTTGCTGTGTTGTGACCTGTTTTTGACCTTGTATGGAGATGGACTCTTTATTCTTTCTTATTAGTGTTTGCTATTATCAACATTACATTGCATCCTAAATATTAATGATGAAATGGTAACAGCTTTGCTAGTATTAAATTGTTTTTGGAGAGCTTAAAAACATGTTGCTATAATTAAAATCCTCTGATTTATTTATTTATTTTTGCCCTTAGGTAACTCTTCATGCAGGATGAATTAAAGGAAAAGGGTACTAACTAATTAGGAATGGAGAGCAGTTTGTCAATTTCCAATATGCAAGACCCTTCACCTTCACCCTTGGAAAAGCATCACAGCTCAGCCAATGGCAATGGTGATCTTGATTCAGGTAGGCTTATGTTTTCTAGATCCATCTGGCTTTTTGATTTATTGATCAAAAAATTCAGGAAGATATTCAGGAAACAGTGGGCAATATTCCTAGATCTCACATACTGCCTATTCCTAGAATTTGCTGTCATATTTATAAGCATATAGTAGCTTTAAAGTTATGCAAGTTTTCGTTCAAAATTAATGTTGCCTATACTAGCTAGAGCAGGCTAGGTTATACTGAGATAACAAATGACTTCAGAATCTCAATGGGTTACCACAGTAAATGTCTGTAAATCATTCACACACTGTCTAATAGATCAGTGGGACTCTCTGTTCCACAGAGTCATTCTGCACCATCTTTCAATGCTGCGATATTAACATGGTGCTCCAGGGTTTTCCATAACGGGAAAAGCAGAGCTGCAGGGTCTGGGACTAGCAATTAAATGCTTTAGCTCAGTGTTAGATGTTCCTGACACTGCAAGGGAGGCAGGGAAGTGTAATTCTCATTCATGTTCCCAGAAGGAGAGAACAGGTTCTGCCTAAACATTAGATGCCTCTACCACAGAACCCTTCTTTAGAGTCTTGAATGCAGTCTTTGCATGAAAGCATGCAAAGTACCTAATTTGAAAGAATTTATGTGGATTTGTAGTAAAGTGTTTTTTTTTTTTCCTTCAAGAAGTCTAAAAGAAAAAAGAGCCTTTGACTGAATTTTAATATTTAAGTAATGCATTTATAAATGAATCCTTTTCTAAATACTTACACAGTGGAGGGTTTATTTAAAAAAAGTTTTCTTTTTTTTTAAATAAAGAATTGAGCTATTTACATAGCAGCAAATTAAATAAAGACTTAGCTGTGTGGATCATAAATATTTGGCATGATGAATTCATGTAAAAAAAAATGTGATCATTAACTAAGTTGGATATTTGTTGTTCAAAGAAGTTACACAGTTTGTCTTCAGATTTGGATGAGACCAGACAATGACAGAATTACATACTGCTTCCTGTTGTTGAGTTTATTAGCTTAAGTTTCTCAAATTTTATCTTTATCTGAAAGAAATCTGGATAACCCTGAAATGAGTGATAGCCTTGATATGTTGAAAGATGTTAGTATTTATTTCACAATCAGCTCAGCACTCCCCTTTTCAGATACTCTGCACATAAAACAGGAGTGAAGAAACAACTCCTTCTAACAGTTGTTGTTGTGTGCCGTCGAGTCAGACCCAACTCATAGTGACCCTGCCTTGGGTTTCCGAGGCAGTATCACTATTGAAGTAGATTGCCCAACCTTTCTTCTGAGGAGTGGCCGGTGGGTTTGAACCAGCAGCCTCCTGGTTAGCAGTCAAGTGGTAGAGATGAATAATTTTCCTTTGGACATGGACATATGTAAACTCCTTCTGAGAGAGCTAAGTTCCATAGGCTGAAGGATTCATCCTAATTATTCTGTTTTTATTTAACTACAAATAAATTTCCCCTTAAAAAAAAAAGTCTGTCTTATGTTTGCCCAAGTGAGATTTTTTTCCCCAATTTCGGAGTCTCTGAGCTTTCATCATATTTTTTGTAGTATATCATCCCTGTACATATGATGCCTACTCCTGCATCCTTTTCTATGTTATGTTCTCAAACTTTTTAAAAGCCAACTATTGATTAATTTTTCATTTTTATGCAGGTGAGGTATATCTCAAACTTTAGTAGCTTCTGAAGCTCATTAATGATAGTGAAAATAATTGTACTGTCTTTTCTTTGAGAGTAATTCTACATGTATGGGGAAGTATGGGAACTTGATTCATTATATCATTGGCTGAGGTTATGTCACAGTGAAAGCCCATCATATACTTAATGTCACAATTAGTTCCTTGCTCTTGGGTAGAACATATAATAACCTTGGAACATGTTAAGAGCTTTAGTAGAAATAGTATTTTTAAATAGCTCTGAATTGTCTTAACATTTTTCAGAAATCCTTGCTTTTTTTTCCCTCCCTATATTACTCATTATGTCCTTTTTTTCCTTGGAATTGCCATATTTGTTCTGTGACTCTTAGATGAAACTACAAAGACAGATTCTTTTAAAGAAGAAATAGATTTAGAGTAGGGTCAAAAATTTATTTAGGGGCTCTTTCATTGGGTCCATAAATATTTATTATGGTTATATCTTCATGTTCAATTGATCCTTTAATCATTATATAATGTCCTTCTTTGTCTCGTATGGTGGTTTTTGTCTTAAAGTCAATTTGATCAGAAATTAGTATTGCCACTCCTGCTCTCTTACAGTTGCCATTTGCTTGATATATCTTTTTCCAACCTTTGATTTTTAGTCTGTTTTTGTCATTATCTCTAAGGTGTGTCTCTTGTAGGCAGCATATGGATGGGTTGTGTTTTCTTATCCAATCTGCAACTCTCCGTCTCTTGAGTGGTGCATTTAATCCATTAACATTCAGGGTGATTATTGATAAGTTTGAATTTGTTGCTGTCATTTTGTTATGTATTTTTTCCTGGTGTCCCTGGTTTCTTTGTTCCATATTATTTTCTGTGCTGAGCTCGTTTTGTTTATGAATTGTGTTATCATTCCCGTTGTGGCTGTTGTTTTAGTATATGCTGAATATTTGTGCTTGTCCTCTTTTCTATTGTGATGTGAAGGTTTATAATTTTTCTTTGTGGTTACCCTATGATTTATAAATTTATCCCCAAGTTTAGAACAGTCCATTCTATCTTTCAACTTTCTTAACTTCCTCACCATTTAGAAATTCTGTGACTGCACAGTCTTTTCCCTCTTTTTGTTTGTAGTTGTCCTCACTTGCCAATTGCTATCTCTGGTTCACTGTCTACAACCTTGTAATCTCATTTTACTTTGGATATGTCCATAGCTGTGGTTTCTGGGTTATGTTATCTTGTGTATTAATGGTCTGTTGTTATTTGCTATTTTTAGTTCTCTGATCAAAAAAATTTAGTAGACAATAGAGGCTGACTTCATTCTAGAAACTGAAATCTAATAGCATTTAAACCATTGTAACATAATGAAGTATGATTCTTCAAGTAGATTACTTTTTTTTTAAGTAGTTCACTTTTAGAGGAGTTCTGGTGACACAAACGAATGAGCACTTGGCTGTTATTGGAAGGATTGGTTGTTCGAACCCACTCAGGGAGTTCCTGGGAAAAGGACCTGGTGGTCTCCCGTAAAGATTACAGCCAGGACAACCCTCTCGGGGCACTTCTACTCTGTCACATGGAGTTGTTATGAGTTGAAATCGACTCAACAGCACCTCACAACAACAATAACAGTCTTTTTTTTTTTTTTCTACCTGTTAATATATAAAATATTTGCACTTCTGCATTCAATCATGGGTTGTTTGGTTCTGGGGCCAGCTGTATAACAGTTTAGTGCTGTATGAAGTCTTAAGCACTGAGGCTCTTTTCCCTGTAAGAGTTTTCAGATGAAATTTCCATATCATATGTGCAAGGGAAAGCAAAGTCAGAGTTCTTCAGCTGGTTCTAAATTGACTTGCATATAAGGAACAATAGATATATTATCATGAATTCACATTATATGACAGGCCCTCTTTCAAGTACTTTACATGCATTAACTCAATCTTTCAGCAACCCAATGAATATCTACTTTTATTTTGCCCATTTTATGACTGAGGAAACTATTCAGATAGCAAGGTTAAGTTACTTGGCTAATGTGTTAGAGATAAGATTTAATCTCAGACATGCTGGCTCTGGAGTGTGAGCTCTGAAGCACTTGGCTGTACTGCCCCTTCAGTGTAAGGATATGTCATCAGGAAATCCAGAATATATAAAAATGTATGCGTGTGTGTGTGGGCACACACACACATACACACACACGTACACACAGAATTTATGGAACATAGGCACAACTCAGTTTCTTTCTTGTTCTCCCATCAATTTTTCTTCTGTTCTTCCTCTTCTGATGTGCTTTGTGGTGCATTACTGCATCTCCCTAACAATCTCCTTGAGTAACTACATTTCTTCTCTGACAAAATTATGTTTCCAAAGAATGAAAAATCTTACCTGGTTGCTCCAGGGTCTTTTTATCTTGGGTTGTTTGGTCGTGTTTTTCCCTTCACTCCAGCCTCCCAACCCCCGGCTTCTGTGATTCTTTTACAACGATGATCCCTCCAAAATGAAAACTACAGCTTGAAACAATGGACTCCGAATCTCATTACCAGATTTTTTTTTTTTGCCTCTTTTTCTGAGGAAAGCTCAAATAAGAGTCGGGATCAATAACTGACACCCAAGTCCTGTAAATGAAATAGGCACAACATAAAATTACTCCTCCTCCCATGAACACTCCATACGTGACTGGAATGAGCACAGGGAGATGAGGTAGCCTAGGAACAGAAGGCCTCTCCAGCCGACAAAATTGACAGTGTTATCACGAGGAGCACAAAGAAGGAAAATGGACCAACATTTGATTTCTGGAGTTCTAGGCTTCTTCAGTTGTGATAAAAGCCAGCAGAACAATATGCTGGCATAGTGATAAATAGATTTCTTGACATTATTTCTACAAGCCTGCTAAATGTAATTTCCTGATGAAGTTGGTGGTAGATAAAGTGGTGTTGCAAATTTAGACTGGGCAAGCCTCTGAGTAAAAAGAATTACGCTGAATTTGTGGGCTTGATTTGCTGTTGTTAGGAATATGTCAACTGGAGTACCACAGGAGTCAGCATTCTTATGAGAAAAATTCCGATCTTTTACTTTTTATGCTTGGAGCTAGTCCATTGTGGCTCTATACTATTCCTTGTTTCCAAACTCTCTTGAATAGTTGTTGCTTGCCCTAGGGTGATTTTTATATTTTTTTTCTCTTCTTCTAGAGAAAGTGTAGTAAGATGAGCACTGCCCATTCCTTTCCTGGTCCCTGCTTCCCTTCTCTCAGCAGATGTGCAGAGGATTTTTCCTTGCAGGAAGTCCTGCAGTCCTGAAGTTGGTTTTGGAGTCAGCACTTGTCTCCAATACTTGTCTGAATTGTTTATATTTTTCTTTCTGTTTAGTATACTGACAAAAGAACTATTTTCTAAACTTCAGGATAATATGACTTGACTATCAGTAGTTAACATTAATGAAGATTTACTGTTTGCTTTCTTTTTCTACATTTGTAAAAATATCCAGCATGTTCAAGAAGGTGCTCAGTAAGATTTGTTTTTTCTGAATATACCAATTCTTAATTTCTTTACTGGATAGCATATGGTTATGGGCTTTAATATTTAATCTTGAAAAGTTAGCCTTATTTCAGATTGTAAAATTGTCCAGTCCAAGATTTCATTACTTAAAAAAAGATGTATGAGTGGTTTGTTCTGTTTTTCACTGTAAAGTCACTAGTACTTTTTAGTAAGGTATTTTTAAAAATATTTATTATGAAATATTCTGGTCACATAAATAGCTTTCTGTTTTCTGAAACTGGATTGCTACTCATTAATACCCCTGTTTTCTTTTAAATTGTGAAATTTTCTTAGTAGCTTTTCATAGCCTATTTTCATTACATCATGGGGAAATGCCTCCTAGTAGTTCATTTACAGAGAAGGGAGATTGTCAGAGTTTCCTTGATAAAATGTTTATGGGTTTAAGAGGTTTATGAATCAGCTGTAAATATTTGCTCTGGGTTTATGAGACATCTACTCATAAACATTTTGTGTGTTTATGTATATTGCTCATTGAATTGCCTTTAGAGCATCAGCTGCTTAGGGTACATACACCCCAGGAAGTGTTATATGTTACAGATTTTAAAAAGCTCTATTGTGAGGAACCCTAAATTTTTGTATATGATTTCATTGTAAAAACAGCACAGTAAAAGCCACTAGTCTAAGCACAGTGAAAAATAAAAAGTAACAGTTTTTATTTTTTTTTAAAATTCCGTTTTGGGTCTGACTTTTGGGGGTATTTGTAAAGATATTTTCTTTAGACCAGCAGAGAAGAATAGTACTTTCTTATGTGTTGTTCTTATGACCTCTCTCTTGAGAGATGCAGCAGTACCTTGAAATGACAGGATTAACTTAAATGAGTTCATGATGGAGTGCCAAAGCATTTTAGAGTCTATTATATTGAGAGAAAAGATTGGAATATTATTGAATTATATTGTGAGAAGAGACTGGAAATGTAGTTTGTAATTAATTAAACACTGATGGAAATAAATTTTTTGGTAAAATACTCATAACCTGCATTAAAATTGTATAAAGATAAAAAACTGCAAGAAGAAGTCTCAAAGTTGAGGTTCCTGTTGTAGGCCATGGTCATCCCCTCACCACTGATTTGAGGTGAAAGAATATTGAGGCTTAGGTAGTAATGATAAAGATGTTCGTCAAGGCCTTCTCATCTGAGGAACTGGCCACAGCAGGCAATTCCCTGACAGTTCATTCTTGATTTGAATATTTCCAGTGTGAAGGAACTCATCACTTCATAGGATATCTCCTGTTGCATTGCATTTTTAACAGCTATAATCTCAGAAAACTTTCATCCTGGAGTTTGACCCAGGACTGAGTTTTATCCCCATACCTTCTCCCTGGGTTCTCTTCCTCACAAACAGGTTCCAGATACTCTGTTCACTCTATTCTTCCCTTTGAGGATGGCTGCTGCCTTCTGCCTCACCCTGTCTCCTTGGTCTTCTTGTTGCCTGATTTTGGCTTTGGAGTATTTAATGCTTACCAATTCATAGAGGCTGATAAGGCCTTGAAGACCACCTTGGATTCTTCTCTCAGGTGGAGAAAGGGGTGGTCATGGTAGGGTGCTTTCTGATGCAAAAAGAAAAGCATGATGAAGGCCCAGGAATGACATGGTATGGTGCTTAACTTATTAAGAGTGCCAGCTTCAAAATCAGCCAGGCTGTGTTGGACACCTGCCTGAGACTGAACAGTTACATGACCCTAGGTGATTGATCGAACCTCTCTGAGCTCTAGTCGTTTTTTCTGTGAGATAGGAGTAATAGTCTGTATCTATCAGTGTTCTCTGATTAATTGAGGTGATGCATGTAAAGCAGTTAGCAGAGAGCTGGACACAGAAATACAGTGTTGCTCTTGCTACACTGTATTCATTCCTGTGAAAGTGTGTGGTCACTTTGTGAAGCTGAATGTGCCTGATATAGCTGGAGCAACAGACAGGGTCCACATGAAGTTGTGGTTTCAGCTGAGGCTAGAAAAGCAGGACCTGAGGCTATAGAAGAGCCTGGACCTTGTCTGCACCATGTTAGCTATCAAATGATACCTGCTATAGACACAACACCTGGCCACTTTGTTGTTGTTATTAGGTGCCGTCTAGTCATCTCTGACTCATAGCGATGTTATGTACAACAGAACTAAACACTGCCTGGTCTTGTGCCAGCCTCATGATCCCTGCTATACCTGAGCCCATCATTGGGAGCCACTGTGTCAATCCATCTTGTTGAGGGCCTTCCCCTTTTTCACTGACCCTCCACTTTGCCAAGCATGATATCCTTCTCCAGAGAACGGTCCCTTCTGACAACATGACCAAAATAGGTGAGATGAAGTCTGTCTGTTCTTATTTCCAAGGAGCATTCCAGCTACACTTCTTCTAGGACATATTTATTAGTTCTTTTAGCAGTCCATGGTACTTTCAGCATTCTTTGCCAACACCACAACTCAAAAGCATCAACTCTTCATTGTCCCTATCTCACGTGCATATGAGGTGATTAAAAATACCATGGCTTGGGTTAGGTGCACCTTAGTCTTCAAGGAGACATCTTTGCTCTTCAGCACTTGAAAGAGGTCTTTTACAGCAGATTTTCCCAGTGTAATATGTCATCTGATATCTTGGCTGCTCTTCCATTGGTGTTGACTGTAAAACCAAGTAATAGGAAGTCTTTGACAACTTCAATCTTTTCTCCATTTATCATGATACTGCTTATTGGTCCAGTTGTGAGGATTTTTGTTTTCTTTATATTGAGGTGTAATCCATACTGCAGACTGTAGTCTACAATTTTCATCAGTAAGTGCTTCAAGTCATCCTCACTTTAGTGAGTAAATAGTGTTGCATTGATGCTTATAACTAGGGGATCAGGGAACAAAACAAACCAAAACAAAAACACAGCTTGGTAAACCTGAAAATAGTGGTATAAAAATACATGTCGAGCACTGGGGAGAATTACAAGCAGAGGTACTGGGTGGCACCCTGAGATGTTTTCCAGAATAGAACTGCGTTCTCTTTGGATTTGCTTCACTGTGTCTTGTTGTTGTTGTTGGCTACTGTTGAATTGTTCTCCAGTACATGGTGACCCCATGTGTTACAGAATAGAATTGCTCTATAGGGTTTTCTTGGCTGTAGTCTTTACAGAAGCAGTTTGCCAGGCCTTTCTTTCATGGAGCTGCTGGGTGGGTTTGAATTGCCCTTTAGGTTAGCAGCCAGTTGCAAACAGCTTGCACCATCCAGCCTCCTAACCCCCCTAACATCCCTTGTTAGGTGGTGGCTGCAGAATCATTGATTTCCTTCAGGGAGCATGTTACTCCTTGAAATGCATAAATCCCTGGGTGATGCAGAATGTTGGGAGAGGGATAAAGGAAAGGTATTTTTAATCTTCAGGTGACTTCTTTACCTTGGTCATTTGATTATAAACTACTAATATAGTAGTAAAAGCATTTATTATTCTTGGCTAATGAAATTTGCTATTGCTAGTAGAAGATTTATAGGGTGAACATCCATTGAACATTATTGCAAAAGAAGAGAATCTAAACTTTTGAGTAAAATTTGAGGAGGCATTTGTCAACAACTTTGACTTATGCTAAGTATATGGGGAAATTTATGTTGAAAATTAAGATAACTGCCTCTCAACTTAGTGTCTTCTGAGTTTGTAAAATTTATCCTGTTCGGTCAATTTCTGAGACTATGTAGAGTATAACCAGAGAATTACTTTTCCCTGTTATAAATTTTAAAACAGTAGTGATAGTCTTCAAGCACAAGGCTTTGTTTTTTAGGCCCTCCTATCACTTGATTCTTCTGGCCCACATGCTAGGATATACCACTTCTATGTTAATAACCAACCACCCGTCTGTCAGATTGTCATACTGTGGAGGCTTGCATGTTGCTGTGATGCTGGAAACTGTTGTTGTTGTTGTTACGTGACCTCGAGTCAGACCCAACTCATAGCAACCCCTCCTTGGGTTTCCAAGGCAATATCACTATGGCAGTAGATTGCCCCATCTTCCTTCTGAGGACTGGCTGGTGGGTTTGAACCGTCAGCCTTCTGGTTAGCAGTCAAGTGCCTTAGGCACTACATTACCAACGATGGCACATAACAACAACAACAACAGGGCATATGACTGCTGACCAGAAGGCTGGTTGTTCAAACTCACCAGCCATTCTTTGGAAGGAAGATTGGGCAATCTATTTCCGTGGAGATGCTGCCTCAGAAACCTAAGGAGGGTTTGCTATGAGTCGAATCAACTCGATGGTAGTAAGTTTGGTTTGCTTTGGTTATACTTTAAAAAACTTCATCTGGTATTTTTCAGTTATATAAATTATATCTTATGTAGAGTCTTAACTGTTTTGGGAATTACTTGATTTCATTTAGAGACAGTTTGTGGGTTTGTGCAAATTTAACTACCTTGCTTGTGGTTGGGAGGAACTTAAAGTTTTAAGAGCTATGTTGTGCATTTGATCGTATTTTTCTTTGTTTCTTGTGATTGGAGAAACACATGTCCTGTTGGTTTCTGTGGTGTGTCTTGCTCTGAGTGTTCTGTCCAGGCAGAAGGCAAGAGTATAGGCCCTGGACCCAGTGGGCATCAGGGGTCTGCCTGACAACCATCCGGTCTGTTTCTGTTGCTAACTTGCTGTGTGGCCATAGGTACTTACAGAGCCTCTGGGCCTCACTTTCTTTTTCTTTAAAATAATATTGGATTCAGTGCTTTGTAAAGTCCCCAATAGCACTAATGTCTATGACATTATTTTTAATCAACAACTTCCATTAAATGACTGCACAGTAAGGAGCCAATGGACAAACAGTGCTGGTGCTATATATAAATCACAGTGCTTTCCCAAAGGTTCCCTTCGCCTTGTTCTCTAGCCTTCTTAAAGGCTGAGGTGCCTGTGTTGTTGTTGTTAGGTGCTGTCAACATGGCTGCGACTCTGTGTTCAACAGAACAAAACGCTGCCTGGTCCTGTGTCATCCCCACAATCCTTGCTGTGCTTGAGCCCATCATTGTAGCCACTATGTTGGTTCATTTTGTTGAGAGTCTTCCCCTTTTTTGCTGACCCTCTACTTTACCAAGCATGATATCCTTCTCCAAAGAATGGTCCATTTTGATAACATGACCAAAGTAGGTGAGAGGAAGTTGGACCATTCTCACTTCTAAGGAGCATTCCAGCTGCATTTCAGGACAGATTTGTTCGTTCTTCTGGCAGTCTATGGTATTTTCAGTCTTCTTTGCCAACACCACAATTCAAAGGCATCCACTCTTCTTCAGTCTTCCTTATTCATTGTCCAAATTTCACAGGTGTATGAGCCAATTGAAAATATCATGGTTTGGGTTAAACCAAACCAAACCAAACTCACTGCTGTTGAGTCAAACCCGACTCATAGCAACCCTTCCTTGGGTTTCCGAGGTGGTACCACGACGGAAGTAGATTGCCCAGCCTTCCTTCTGAGGAGTGGCTGGGGGATTTGAACCACCAGCCTTCTGGTTAGCAGTCAAATGCCTTAGGCACTATGTTAACAGAGCTCCTCACATTAGTCTTCAAAGTGACATCTTTACTTCTTAACACTTTAAAGAAGTCTTTTGCAGCAAATTTGCCCAGTGCAGTAAGACATCTGGTTTCCTGATTGCTGCTTCTATGGATGTTGACTGTGGATCCAAGTAAAATAAAATCCCTGACAACTTCTGTTTTCTGTTTATCATGATGTTGCTTATTGATGGTCATGATATTGACTAACACAACTGTTGGTCCGGTTGTGAAGATTTTCATTTTCCTTATATTGAGACATAATCCATACTGCAGACTGTAGTCTTTGATCTTCATCAGTAAGTGCTTCAAGTCATCTTCACTTTCAGCAAGCAAGGTTGTGTCATCTGCATGTAGCAGGTTCTTAGTGGTTCCTTGTCTGATCCTGATGCCACATTCTTCTTCATAGTCCAGCTTCTCGAAATAATTTGCTCAGCATGTAGTTTGAATAAGTATTGTTCTGGTTATTTGGTACCACTCTGACAAGAATATACCACAAATGGGATGGCCTTAGCAAACAGGAGTTTATTCTCTTATAGCTTGGAGGCTTTAAGTCCAAGTTCAAAGTGCTGGGCTTTTGGGGCTGGGTGAAAGCCCCTCTGCCTTGGGCTTCAGCTCTGCATCTTGCTCCCAGCCCACTGGAGTTGGAGGCTTTTCTTCACTTAGCTGCTGGCTGCTGAGGCTGACAAACCCAAGGTTGACAAACTACAAGGCACAGTCCCAGTGTTACCAAACCACACAGTAGGCTGTTAATTCAAGTCCGTTGAAAGTCCCAAGGTCGGCAGAGCATGGCAGGCTGCTGAACAATGACATGGCTACATGCAGAGTTTGAGTGTGCCAGAAGCTAGAGACTATTCTCAAAGCTGTTTCTTTCATACGGGAAGCAGACCACATACCCAAAGCAGCTACTCAGCTGCTCCAGTAGATTCTACCATGGAGTTAATTACCAGTCTCACCGTGGGGAATAACTACATTCAACTGCCCAGCCACTCAAGCAGGCCCAGCCAAGTTGGCACACAAACTTAACCACCACAAGTATGGTGAAAGAACACAACCCTGATGCACTCCCTTCCTGATTTTAAACCATGCAGTATCCCCTTGTTCTGTTCAAATGATAGCCTCTTGGTCTATATACAGGTTTCTCAAGATCACAATTAAGTGTTCTGGAATTTCCCATTCTTCACAATGTTACCCATAATTTGTTATGATCTACATGGTTGAATGCCTTTACATAGTCAATAAAACACAGGTAGACATCTTTCTGGTATTCTTTGCTTTCAGCTAAGATCCATTTGACATCAGCAATGATATCCATGTCCTCTTCTGAATCCAGCTTGCATTGCTGGAAATTGCCTGTCAATATACTGCTGCAACTGTTTTTGATATATTTTCAAGATTTTACTTGCATGTGATATTAATGATATTGTTTGATAATTTTCACATCCTGTTAGATCACTTTTCTTCGGAATGGGCATAAATATCAATCTCTTCCAGTCAGTTGGCCAGGTTGCTGTCTTCCACATTTCTTAGCATAAATGAGTAAGCACGTCCAGTGCTGTATCCATTTGTTGAAACATCTCAATAAATATTCTGCCAATTCCTGGAGCCTTTTTTTTTTTTTTTAAACCTATTCCTTCAGTGCAATTTAGACTTCTTCCTTCAATACCATTGGTTCTTTTCTTTTTTTTTTTTTTTTAATTTTATTGTGATTGCACAAATGTTTACAGAGCTAATTCATCTTCCATACAGCAGTTCACATACACTTTGTCTCATGACATTGACCATAATCTCCGACAGTGCAACAGCTCCCTTCTTACTTCCTCCCCTCCATGCACTCCTGCCCCCTAAGATGTCCCTGTGCACACACAGCCCCTCTATTCCCTTCAAAGAGTGTATCTACCTAATGTAAATGTTCAGCCCATATGCCTGTCTTTTGTTTGGCTAGAAGCCATAGGAGTGGGTTCAATTCCAGACCTGAAGGGCAGCTAGGGGCCATAGTCTCAGGGGTTCCACCAGACTCTATCAGACCAACAAACCAGGTCCTTTTTTTTAATGATTTTGAGCTTTGTTCTACATTGTTCTCCTACTCTATCCAGGGTGTCCTACCTAGATCCCCCTTTGAGTGGTTGACAGTGGTAGCCGGGTACTGTCTAGTTCTTCTGGTCTCATAGATGTATAGGCTAAGGATCACATGGTGTCAGTCCCTCAGACTAATTGTTTCCATGTGTCTTTGGTTTTCTTCATTCTTTTCTACTCTGGCTGAGGAGAGACCCGTTGTTGCATCTAGATGGCCACTTGCAAGCTTTTAAGATTCCAGTTGCTACTCACCAGAGTAGGTTGTAGAACAATATTTTTGTGTAGTATGCTATGTCAATTGAGGTTCATGTCCCTGTGACCAATATATCATTGGTTCTTGATCATAGGCCACATCCTGAAATTGTTTGACATTGATCGATTTTTTTTGATACAGTGACTCTATGTATTCCTTCCATCTTCTTTTTATACTTCCTGCGTCATTCAATGTTTTGTCCATAGAGTCCTTCAGTATTGCAACTTTAGGTTTGAATTTTTTTCTTAAGTTCTTTCAGCTTGAGAAATGCTGAGCATAGTCTTCCTTTTTGGTTTTCTAACTCCAGGTCTTTGCACATTTTATCATAATACTTTTTTTTTTTTTTGTCTTCTTGAACTGCTCTTTCAATTCTTCTGTTCAGTTCTTGTATTTCAGTATTTCTTCCATTCACTTTAGCTACTCTGTGTTCAAGGGCAAGTTTCAGGCTCTCTTCTATCTATTTTTGTATTTTCTTCCTTTCTTGTCTTTTTAATGACCATTTTCTTTCTTCACGTGTGTTCTTGATGTCATCTGGTCTTCAATTATTGGTGTTCATTACATCAAATCTCTTCTTCAGATGGTCTCTAAATTCAGGTGGAATATAGTCAAGGTCCTGTTTTGGCTCTCGTGGACTTATTTTAATTTTCTTTAATTTCAACTGGAACTTGCATATGAGCAATTGATGGTCTATTCCACAGTCAGCTCCTGGCCTTGTTTTGACTGATGATATTGAGCTTCTCCATCACCTCTTTCCACAGATGTAGTCAGTCTGATCTCTGTGTATCCTATCTGGTGAGGTCCATTTGTATAGTCACCATTTATGTTGTAGAAAAAAGGTATTTGCAATGAATAATTCATTGGTTTTGAAAAATTCTGTCATGTGATCTCTGGCATCACTTCTGTCACCAAGGCAATATTTTCCAGCTTTTAGTGATTCTTCTTTGTTTCCTGCTTTCATATTCTAATCATCAGTAATCATCAGTGCATGTTGATTGTATGTGTGGTCAGTTTCAGGCTGCAAAATTTGGTAAAAATCTTCAATTTCTTCATCTTTGGCTTTAGTGGTTGGTGCATAAATTTGAATAATAGTAGTAATAGCTGGTCTTCCTTGTAGGTATATGGATATTAGCCTATCACTGACAGCACTATACATCAGGATAGATCTTCAGATGTTGTTTTTAAGGTTGAATGCTATGTCATTACTCTTCACTTTATCATTCCTGGCATAGTAGATCATATTATTATCTGATTCTAAATGGCCAAAACAAGTCCATTTTAGCTCCCTTATGCCTAGGATATCAATCTTTATGCATTCCATTTCATTTTTTTACTATTTCTAGTTTTCTTAGAGTCATACTTTGTATCTTCAGTATTCTGATTATTAATGAATGTTTGCAGCTGTTTCTTGCCATTTGGAGTCACGCCTCATCATCAAATTAATGTCCTGAAAGCTTTTCTCCATCCACATCATTAAAGTTGATGCTACTTTGGGGAAGCAGCTCTTCGCCAGTTGTATTTTGAGTACCTTCCACCCTGAGGGGCTCATCTTCAGGCACTGTATCAGACAGTATTACATCTGTCCATGAAGTTTTCCATTAATACATCAGACAGTGTTTTACTGCTATTCATAATGTTTTCACCAGCCAAGATTTTTAGAAGTGGATGGCCCCATCCTTCTTCCTAGTCTGTCTTCATCTGGAAGCTCTGCTGGAACCTGTCTACCTCGGGTGACCCTGCTGGCATGTGAAGTACTGGTGGCATAGCCTTCAGCCTCATAGCAGACACAAACCACCATAGTACGACAAACTGACAAACTAGTGGTAGCTCAGTTGTTTAGAAGGTAGGAGGTGTCTTTGTACTTGTTATGTGCTGTCGAGTCATCTCTGACTCATAGCAACCTTATGTACAGCAGAACCAAACACTGCCCAGTCCTGTGCTAGCCTCACGATCCCTACTATACCTGAGCCCATCGTTGCAGCCACCATGTCAGTTCACCTTGTTGAAGGCCTTCCATGCTGTCGTTGACCCTCTGCTTTACCAAGCATGACATCCTTCTCCAGAGAATGGTCCCTTCTGACAACATGACCAAAGTAGGTAAGATGAAGTCTGGCCATCCTTGCTTTCAAGGAGCATTCTGGCTGCACTTCTTCCAGGACAGATTTGTTAGTTCTTTTAGCAGTCCACAGTACTTTCAGCATTCTTTGCCAACACAGCAACTCAAAATCATCAACCCTTCTTCAGTCTTCCTTATTCATTGTCAGCTCTTACATGCATATGAGGTGATTGAAAATACTGTGGTTTGGGTTAGGTGCATCTTAGATTTCAAGGAGACATCTTTGCTCTTCAGCACTTGAGAGAGGTCTTTTGCAGCAGATTTGCCCAATGCAATACATCTTTTGATGTCTTGACTGCTGCTTCCATTGGTGTTGATTGTAGAACCAATTAATATGAAGTCTGACAACTTCAGTCTTTTGTCCATCTATCATGATGCAGGTATTTTCAAAGTAATATACTAAAATGCAGCAACTGTGCTTTGAAAGAACTCTCATTCAGTCACCTCTAAAACAAAAACCAAACTCACTGTCATTAAGTTGATTCCAACTTACACCGACCCTATAGAGTTTATAAGGCTGTAAATCATTACGGAAGCAGACCACCTGATCATCCATGGAACAGCTGGTGGTTTTCAACCACCACCATTTTGGTTAGCAGCCAAAATACCTTAACCATTGCACCACCAGAGCTCCTTATTCAGTCACCTAAGCACCTGAAGGAACTCTGGTGTCATAGTGACTAAGGCATCTGACTGCTAGCAAGAAGGCTGACAGTTCAACCCATCAGCCACTCCTTGGAAGGAAGACTGGGCGATCTACTTCTGTAGAGATCCTGCCTTGGAAACTGGAGAAGGAATCACTTTGAGTCGGATTTGACTCGATGGAGGTGGATTTTTTTCTTTTTTTTAAGAACACTTGATTTTACCCTTAGTTTTACCCTTAGCTGTGGTGGTCAAGGCAGAATTTCTTCAGTGTTTACTTTCTTTACCAATGTCTGTAAAATTAGCAAACTGAAGCAAATAATTCAATAAAATCCTATTAAACTTTTCATCTATTTTGTCACTTTCATTAAAGATTTTCTTTTCTTACTTAAAGGAACCCAGGTGGCATAGTGGTTAAGTGCTTGTGCTAACTGAAAGGTTGGCAGTTCAAACCCACCAGGAGAAAGATGTGGCAGTGTGCTTCCATAAAAAAATTACAGTCTTGAAAACCTTATGGAGCAGTCTTCTCTTTCTGCCGGTCATTATGAGTGAGAATTGACTCGACAGTAATGGATTTGGGTTTGGTTCTTACTTAAAAGCCTTTTCCATTCCTCACTAAAATACTGATATTCTTTTTTCTTTGGACAGAAGAAGGTTCAAGTGTGGAGGAAATCGGCTTCAATTGGGGAGACTATTTGGAAGAAACAGGTGCAAGTGCAGCTCCTCACACATCTTTCAAACATGTATGTAAAGCATCAATCATGTCTTCTTTTAATCTGCATTTAGAGGGTTGGAGGTGAATTTATAGAGAGAGAACAAATGATCCATAAGAAAGAATGATGTGTAAAAGAGAGACATTCAGCTAAGATTTCTTAGATATAAAGAGGAAATGTGGAAGGTTGGTTCTCTTACAGCTTGTTCACCATGGGATCGGCTCCTGAAAGTGCCCTGGTCAGGAAGACATCTCACTTAATGTATGACTTGGCTTAGGGCACGTGCTCAGTGTGAATGAAATGGTTTGCAGTTTTAACTTTGTTATATACCTAGAAAGGGAGTCCTGGTGGCACAGTCGGTAAGCACTTGGTTGTTAATGGAAAGGTTGGTGGTTTGAGCCTACCACTTGCCCTGGGGGAGAAAGATGTAGCAGTCTGCTTCCCTAAAGATTTATAGCCTTGGAAACAGCAGAAACTCTGTCTTATAGGATTGCTATGAGTTGCAGTGACTCATTGGCTATAGGGTATATGACTAAGAGAGTAAAATGAGAGGTTGCTGTTACCGTCTAGGCGTACAGCCTGAGACAGGTAAGGTTAATTTGAATAAATAAAAAGCCAGCAAACTAGGAAAAGAGGCATGATGTATAATGTCTTCTTAGTACCTGGCTTTATATTTTTGTTTTGAATTGATATTTTTATTTTGAAATGACAGATAAACATTGTAGAGTCATTCGTGAGCAGATGAGTCAAATGAAAGGAAATAACCTTAAGTATTTAGAAAACATTTGACTCAAACTGAGAAATCATCTGATCAGCAATATTTCTTTCAATAAAGTCTCAGAAAATTTAAAGAAAATTAATTTTTATCAGATTTTTACTTAGGCATGAGATTTTAATAGTATATCATTAGCCAAGAGAAGAGTACATTTCTAAACCCGAGTTTGTAGGCATTACTGTTGCTTTAATGGAAATAAAATTTTAATTCTGAGAAACATTTTCTCACTAGGTACGCAGGGCAAAGACTTAGCCTGTATATTAAGAGCAGATGGCAGTTACTTTCTTAACCTTCTAGCTCCTTTGCTGAACTAGAAAGGCAGGTTTTGATTCTTAATTTTAATAAAGTGCTTCATTATTTCTGGAGGTTAAGTGTTCTTTTAAAAAGGAATTTAAGGCATTGTAAAAAATTTATGTGACCTTATAAATGTAGATATCTCCATTTCTTTTTATCATACTGATACACATAGTATTATAATTGCTAGTTTATTATGAATGTGGTTGTGGCCATTTAGTAAAACTAAGAGTGAAATATTAAAACATAATCAAACCCTTCCTGACTTAGAATGTGGATATGGTCCTCCAAATGTTTTTTAACGTTTACATCTTACGATGATGTGATGTTTTGGTGATTTTCTTAAGCTATCTTAGAAATAGATATCGATTGACAGCTTTTTTCTTTTTTTTTCCCCTTGTACCAAGAAGTTATCAATATCTCTCTGTATGGAGGCACTTACGTTCTCTTTAATACAATTAATTTTCCCACTTCTGCTTCAATCACAGTACAGTGTCCTGGAGGAGAGTGCTGAAGTCTTTGCTCAGGGTACAGAATTTTCCCTGGCCTATGCACCAAGATTAATAGGAAAGATAGTGTTGGGTCCATTGACAAGTAATTTATAATCCCATCATCTCCTTTAAGTACCTACTTCTCATGGACATCAGATACCTTAGCTTTGGATGCTATGTTCCACCAGGCTAGAAAGATTTTTATTTTTTCGGGAGAGAGGAGTAAGGTTGATAAATATTAGTTGGGTGTGACCCTAATTAAGGAACTCTGGTAGCATTATGGTTAAGCTAACTATTATTAACTTAACATTATGGTTAAGTTAAACCCACCCAGAGGCTTCTTGGGTGAAAGACCTGGCAATTTGCTCCTGTAAAGGTTAAAGCCTAGAAAACTCTGTGGGGACATTTGGACTCTGTCACATGATGTCACTATGAGTTGAAATCAACTCAGTGGCACCTAACAACAACGAATAACCCTAATAATAATAATAATAAAAAAAGTAAAAAAGAAAACACATTCTCCAAGGCAGAACACTTGAAAATTGTGTAGTCTAAAATGAGATGTGCTGTAAATGTAGAAAGGAGCTCTGGTGGTTCAGTAGATCAGGCATTTGTCTGATAAACCAAATAGTTGGCGTTTCAGACCCACCAGCCTCTGTGCAGTAGAAAGATGAAGCACTCTGCTTCCGTAAAGATTTACAGCCTTGGAAACCCTATGGGGGTAGTTCTACTTTGTCCTATAGGGTTACTATGAGTCAGAATTGACTATACGGCAGTGAGGTGGGAAAGTATAGAATACACACTGGATTTCAAAGACTTCATTCTAAAAGAAGAAAGTAAAATATCACCTTAATATTTTTTAAATTGATGGCATGTTGAAATGATAATACTTTGCATTTATGGGGCTAACTAAATATATTACTAAAATTAATTTTATCTTACTTAGCTTTACTTTTTAAATATGACTACCAGGAAATTTAAAATGACATTTTTTAGCTTGCATTATATTTCTATTAGACATTTGTATTTCAGGGAAACCTATTATTTTTAAGTCCTTTGTCTTTAGTAATTCTTATTATCTTCTGCATGCATTTATCTAGTATAATAATGGTTTTCCTGTTTCTGATTCCTTAAGGTTGAAATCAGCATTCAGAGCAACTTCCAGCCAGGAATGAAATTGGAAGTTGCCAATAAGAACAACCCAGACACATACTGGGTGGCTACCATCATCACAACCTGCGGGCAGTTGCTGCTTCTGCGCTACTGTGGTTACGGGGAGGATCGCCGAGCCGACTTCTGGTGTGATGTGGTGATAGCAGATCTCCACCCGGTGGGGTGGTGTACACAGAACAACAAAGTGTTGATGCCGCCAGACGGTAAGCTTTGTGCGTCCAGGCAACAATCTGGCCACAGTTCGAAGGCTTTTGAGTTACAAACAGTTACCATTTTTAATACTTCTAGTCACTGTAGAGGCAGAGACAACCTTATAACTGTTTTAGCAGAAAGGTCTTCTCTTTAAAAACTGCTTTCTGAGTTTCACTAACTAGAGGGCACTAGAGTGTGGGGGAAATGGGTACATCTTCAGATGCCAGAGGTGGGTCTGACAGCTAAGCCAACAGTGGCCTTTAGGAAATGAAGGCTTATGAGCATAATCCTCAAGTTGCTTTTTGGGGATGGGAAGGCAGAAGGGATGCTGATTGATAGTTATTTTTCTTTAGAAATTTGACATTTTGAGTGGTACTGTAGAACACCTGAAGCAGGCTTCTCTAATAAGTTTTAATCTGTCTTGTTGTGGAAAGACTGTCATGGTGTGAAGCATGGAGGAAACAAAAGACGAGGAGAAGTGACATCACTCATAAGGGAATGGCCAAAGCTTGTACAGATAAGATCGATTTAGTTGCTAGAAAACATTGGTTCTGCACCAGAGCAATTTTACCCCCCTGGGGATGTTTGACAATGTCTGAAGTCATTTTTCGTTTAGCTCCTGGCATCTCATGCAGAGAGGCCAGGGGTGATACTGAACATGCTGCAATGCACAGAGCAGTCTCCTCTTCTCACCCTGCTGCTGCTGCTCCCTGTTCCTACTGCCCCCCAAAAGACTTTTTTTTGGGCTCAAACTATCAGTAGTGCTGAGGTTCAGAAAGAAGGAGCTACATTTTACAAATGCATTAAAGAAATTTGTCTGATTCCATTAATGAGAATAACTGAGTTGCCAGATACTCAAAATCTCAACAATGTATTCTGTTTCCTTATATGATGGTGGCAGCAGCTATACTTCAGAGCTTTTCATGCTAACTCTCAAGCTTGTATAATGCTTTCTTAAGATTTTGTTGTATATTTTTATTTTGAATCAGTGTTTTAGTCTAAAACTTTTGTATGTCAATTCAAAACTAATTTTGAATTTGTTTTTTGAAAAAGTTCTGACATACTTTTGATGTGTGGCCTTTACTACACTTCCTGTTGTATATAATTGAGGGCCTGCTAACAGGGATTGTAATAAATGGCAAGAAGGTTAAGGGTTGCATTTATGTGACATTTATATGGATTGAATCCACTACTTTGGCCTTAGCTAAACATCTAGACGACTTGTGGTCTCAGGAGAAAAAGATCTTGCTTTCTTTCCTTTTTGCCTTGAGTCTTTGCACTTGTTCTTTTCTGTGCCTACAAACCCTTACTTCCCCTTTTCCTTGAGTTGTTCCCTGCCCCCACAACCATCAGCTTATATATTGGTTCTTCTGGAAACCAAAGTCAAACCCTGTCTCATACTCACGTGGCCTTTTGTGCCTCTACTGTTGATCATGACTGCCCTTGTACATCCTTCTTGTTTCTTAATTAATATATAATTTACATACCACAGATTCACCCTTTGAAAAGTGTACAGTTCAGTGGTTTTTAGTATATTCTTCCACATAGCATAATGTATCTCTTGTATTAGCATCTCCTTCCTTTTGATGGTTGAATAATATTGCATCGTATGCATGTAGGCCACATTTTGCTTTTTCACTTCTCTGTTGCTGGACATTTGGTTCAGTGAACTTTCAGTTATGTGGTTCTTTGCTTAATGTCCATTTTACCCTCTGGATGGGAAGGTCCACGAGTGCAGGGACTGGTGTGAGTTCATGCACCTGTGTACTTCAGTGCTAGCACATACTGTCTGTGTTTGAGTAGTTCTCAATAAACAATTATCGAATAATGGAATGATCTACTGACAAAGGTTAAAATGCTGCTACATAGCAGCCAGTAGATGCCCTTAAAGAAAAGAATCAGTGCTATTATCATGGCAAATAGTGCCTTAACTCTCCTTAACCATTCTTTCTTACATTTTGAGTCAGTATCATTTGTATCTTTATATCTGAGGTAATATTTTTAACATTTATATTGAGGGGTGCTTTTTCAGGTGAGTACTGTGAACGTTTCTAATGGGTTAGGTTTTACTTTGACTCCATTCAAGTTGTGCATAAACAGATAGTCAGGTAAGAAGAGAAGTTTTGGGCTAAGCAGTATACTACAAGGCTTTTGCTGATACTGGCTTCCTTTAGTCCCATAGCCAGCCTAAAGTGTTTGTATGTAACACTTTTTGATCTGGCCTTCCATTAAAATAGTCACTGAGTTCAGAAGATGTGATGCAGTGTTTTACTGCTATTCGTAAGGTTTTCAGTGGCCAGTTTTTTCAGAAGTGGATGGCCACATCCTTCTTCCTAGTCTGTGTCAGTCTGGAAGCTCTGCTGAAACCTGTTCACCATGGGTGACACTCTGGTATTTGAAATACTGGTGGTATAGCTTCCAATATCACAGCAACATGTAAGCCACTGCAGTACAACAAACTGACAGATGGGTGGTGGATGATGTAATCTATAATTGTTTAATTTTTTTGTTAGTTCTCAAAGGTGCCTTGGTGGCACAGAGGGGAAAGTATTCGGCTGCTAACTCAAAAGCTGGTGGTTCAAACCCACCAGCTGCTCTGCAGAAGAAAGATGTAGCACTCTGCTTCCTCAAAGATTTATAGCCTTGGAAACCCTATGGGGAAATTCTACTCTTATAAGGGTTGCTATGAGTCAGAATCAACTTGACAGAAGAGGGTTTTTTTTTTTTTTTGTTAGTTCTGAACTGTTATCGAATAAACCAGTCTTGATAGAGTAATTATACAGACAGAATATTGGAAAAATATAATTCTCTGAGATGCAGAGATACTCCAGCTCACACTCTGCCAATGAATGCTACATAGTCAGAGACCTGTGCAGACTGAATGACATATACATAGAGAATGACAGTCACATAGAGAGTCCTGTGTTACTCAGAAAAGGCAACACCTTGGCCACTTACAGTCTCAGGAGAAAAGAGAAAAACATGCACATACTTAGGAGGGCCCAGACAGATGTGTGTTTATCCCAGGGGGCATACACACACTCAGAGGGGTGCAGAGAGGGGAGAGTACAGAGAGAGAGAGAGAGTGAGAATGTAAGTCAGGCTCTGACTGTTGGCTGCAGCCCTGCCATGTCGCTGTCCTTGCCACTAAAGCTTTCATCACTTCGTTCATGACTCACCCTTAAAATTTGACATGTTAGTAGCTAAATGCCCTTGGAGAGGATGTCAGATGGTTTCACTTTGTAGTAGTGAAACCATTCTCTAGTGAATAGTTTTAGAGGGAACTTCCAGGGTACTGAATTTTAGCACTCTAAGAGCTAATGGACTCATTTGGTAAAAATCCATGCTGTTGTTTGACAACAGGGCCTAGTTTATTAATCGAGTCTTCTTTCTCACATGGATGAAAAATGTGGCAGTAGTCGCAGTTTCAGAAACACCAGCAAATTTGTATCCTACTGCCTTGTGCTATTAGGCAAGACGCAGACACACTGAATATGACAAATTCAAAATGAAAAAAAAAAAAAAAAAAACAAAATGGGAAAACCCTGTAAAAAGGGAAACTAGTCATTCACCATTAATGTGACTGAAAGATGTGAAGTCTCTTCAAACAATAACAGGTTATGTGAATGTGAGGATTTCTTTATTGCTCTTTTTAAAGAACTGAAAAGAATTTAGTAGCTAATCAATATTACTTGGAAATCTTTAGTACAGAGAACAAAGTCAGGAAATAGCAGGTTCATGGGGCAAGAGGTTTTATTGATTGCTGTAGTACAGGATAATTATTGCTTTGTAGCCAGAGGCGGCAGTTGTTCCAGAGGGAATAGTGGAATCTATTTTTGAACAAGGATTCTTGTTTGTGTGGTTTTCTGTCTTAGAGAGCTAATATCATTGTAAATTCTGCAACTGTACCTGGTTGATCTTTGTTGTGGTTAGACTTAAAAGGCATCGCAGAATATTAACACGCATTACAGCAATATGTGACACACATTGTTTTTGTTTGGGAAGCTCTGTGGCGATAGAGAGATTTTCTTACTGATCTTAAGGATCAGAATGATATAGAGGGACAAGCACTGTGTTTGGAGACAGAAGATCTGGGATCTTGTCTTGCCTCTACCATTAACTTAGCCATATCGGTGAGTCAACTCCCAACTTTTTCATCTTTGAAGTGAGAGGGTTATAGTATATAATCTCTAAAGAGTGCTTCTTCTGGAATCCCTTGGTTTATGATCCTTGTAGAGGAAGGTAGGAGTGGGTGTCACTATTCTTATTTTATGTGTGAGTCTAGTGATTAAGTACTTGGCTGCTAACCAAAAAAATCAGCAGTTTGAACCTGCTAGTTGCTCTGTGGGAAAATGACATGGCAGTCTGCTTCCATAAAGGTTACAGCCTTGGAAACCATATGGAGCAGTCCTGCTTAGTCCTATAGGGTCACTGTGAGTTGGAGTTGACTCTATGACATCAAGTTTGTTTGTTTTTGTGCAAAGGCAAAGAGAGATGAGGAATGGGATTTATTTTGGAATTAAGGTCCATGGAAGTCTAGCCCAGGAATCTGTATGGAGCATGGAAGAAAAGTTTCTAAGTGACTCTTGGGGATGATAAAATTTTAATGAAATAAACTGGGTTAGGAAATTGTTGGAAGTGTCTCTAATGAAGAATTGTAGATTGTTCCCTGCTGAAACCCAGAGAACTAAGAATTATCCATCCTTGACTGAGTGGTCTGTAGAAATTGGGTTGAGTTAGTTAGCATGAGAATGACAGCCTGAAAATATGATTGGACTTACAAACAAGAAGATTTTGCCCATTCTGTTTAACGGGAGAAGGGAGAGGACTGCCTTTCTTTGTCAGACTAATGCTGGAGCACTCAGTATCTTAAGGATGGATGTTTTAGGATTATCCACAGTAGCCATATATTTTCTGAAGTTACGGCATTGAAAGAGAGAAATTTTATTATTTTAGATGATAGTTTTACAAAGCATGTAGAGTTTTTTACAGTCCCATATTTTCTTGCCTTGCTATTTTAAATGAATTTAATCTTTGAATTAATGTGAGCTGTCATTACTATGCTAAATGTTACGAGGAAGGAAAGAGCTCAACTGTATGTCGTTATGATGTGATTGCAGTCAGCAGTTAGAGAACTCCATTAATAAGGACATATTTAGAGACCTTGTTTTAGTGGCCAATTGGCTGTTCAAAGAGCAGTGTTCCTACTTATGAGCTAATCGGCACTAATCTTTCATATTAAAAGTATTAAGAAGCATGCTACTTTACAGCATCACTAAGTGCACTGGGGGATTATGGTTCTTATTAGAGGAGCAAAATGTAAAACGTTTTGGCTTTAGTAAATCAATAAGGCTTGATTTATTCATAAGCACATGCAAAGCTTTCAAAGGGCAGCTGCCAAATAATTATTGTTTATGCTGATAATGTAAGGAAATCATTTAATCCAGTGACTGTTTCATTGTTATTTATTGAGAAGGAGCAACATTACCTCTTAATGTCCGGGCATAGGCAGTTTTGGAGTTCTAGCAGGCGCCTACTGGATCTCTGAAAAAAATGCTCCTGTAAGATTATAGGTAAATATGTGTGATGATGCATATCAAGTAAAATCCCTTGGATTGTAAATTGATAACTACGTATGTGGGCTTTCTATTGTTGCAATAAAAGTATTGGAATTACAGCGCTTTAGGAATCATGCCACTAATTTTTATTTTCCCCATTATTAAAATTTCTGTAATTTGAATTGCAAACTTAGGAGTCTTGCCAGAATGACTCTATTTACCATTCAAAGTTGAATCAAAATTACCAGAGTTAGTTAATATCATAACTTATTTGAATAAAAGAATGTTTATTCATGAAGTGTTAGGAGAAAGTGTGAAGAAGGCCTTATGTTATATGGCTAGATCCTGCCAAGTTATGAAGCCTGGTCCTGTTTTGGGCAGTTGCTGTTTTTCCTGTAGTTGGTTGTAAAGTAAGAGATTCTAGCAGGTAGTGCATGTGACTATAAAATGATTGGACGGCAGGATTCACCAGTCTATCTAGTTGCCGTCAGGTTGACTCTGACTCGTGCTGACCCCATATGTGTCAGAGCAGAACTGTGCTCCATAAGGCTTCCAGTGACTGATTTTTCAGTTGATCACCAGGCCTTTCTTTTGAGGTACCTGCCAGTGAACTTGAATCTCCCCTCTTTAGGCCAGCAGGCAAGTGCATGAATAATCATCGTTTACCTGTACACTCTGAGTAGAATTTGATTGTGTTTCATTTACCATCAGTATTTAAATTTGTATTTAATTATTTAAATGGGATTTTGGTAATATTAATGAAGCCTAAACAATCAGATTGTTCTCAGTGACAGGAAAAACATAAAAAAATATATGTTAAAAACTTGAAGTTTTTTTACAAGCTTAACTTTTTTTTTTTTACAAAATTAAAATCCTAACTGGCAACTCAGAGTGAAGGGAAACAGACAGAGATGCACTAAATATTAGATGTAAAGAGAAAACACACATAGATACATATTCTATTAAACAAAAAAGTTGTTGTACGCCATTGAGTCAATTCCTACTGATAGCAGCCTAGTAGGACAAAGTACAGTTTCCCAGTAGGGTTTCCTAGACTGCATTCTTTATAGGAGCAGACTGCCAAGTCTTTTCTCCCATGGAGTCACTGACATAGGACTGTGTTGTACATGGATAGCAGTGAATGGACTGAAAATCTTAGTAATGTATTTAAAAAATGAGTTAGAAATCTTATTGTCAGAAAGTCGTTCTTGATAATGACATGTGGAAAGAAGGAATATTCAGGTAGGAAACAAAGTAACCCTTTCTCTGTAGGCACTTACTGGACCTTTTAAAACAATTCACCTGTTTTTGAATGTTACCTGATCAGAAGGAGAGGAGAGTCTGTGTGGGTGTTTACCATGGTGCAGACCTGCTTGGACTTGGCTTGTAGGGGCGTGCGTGTTTAGCTTTAAACAGTATTCTGAAACAATTTTAGTATCTATCACTTACGAATCACGTCATTGAAAAATTTGGATTATTGGCATCTCTTAAAGAACTTGAAGATATAGACACTTTGGACCTGCCTTCTATGTGACAGCTGTTGTCTGGGACACCTGCAACTTTTAGATCATTATTTGTTTGCTTTCTGAATCTTCTGTCGCCATTCATCTTTCTTACCTGCTTGGGGGCCCTGTAGGCATCTGGGTTTATACCCTGCACCTCAGACATGGATCCAAGAATCTGAAGGTGGGAGTTATAGTTGTCCTTGTGGGAACTCTGCTGGTGTAGTGCCTGAGGTATTTGACTGCTAACTACAAGGCTGGTTCAAACGCACCAGCCACTCCTCGGAAAGAAGATTGGGCAGTCTACTTCCGTAGAGATACCACCTTGGAAATCCAAGGACTTGGGGTCCCTATGAGTTGGGGTTGACTCAATGGCAGTGAGTTTGGTTTTGGTTTGTGCATTTCTGTGTCTGTGTGACCTCGCTGAGCTTCAGAGCCTTATCTTACAACATACCGAATTAGATCAGATGATTGCTCAGATTTCTTTCAGCTCAAAAATGCTCTAATTTTAAGAATTCAGAGAAAAGCAAGGAATGAGATTTATGAAAGGCCTCTGAAGTAAATACTCTTTGTGAACAAAAAACCTAAGAAACTGTGACTGTTTAGCTTGTGAAATGAAAAACAGGGCAAAAAATGAAGGCAGACTGAATGTTCCTCTTATAAATTAAAAACCTTTCAGTTGTTGTTGTTGTTGTTGTTATTTGCCATCGAGTCGACCCAGACTCATAGCGACCCCTCTTTGGGTTTCCGAGGCAGTATCACTACGGAAGTAGGAATGCCCAACCTTCCTTCCGAGGAGTGGCTGGTGGGTTTGAACCGCCAGCCTTCTGGTTAGCAGTCCAGTGCCTTAGCCACTGGACTGCTAACCAGAAGGCTGGCGGTTCAAACCCACCAGCCACTCCTCGGAAGGAAGATGGGGCAATCTACTTCGGTAGTGATACTGCCTCGGAAACCCAAGGAGGGGTCGCTATGAGTCAGGTCTGACTCAATGGCACATAACAACCTTTGAGTAGGTAATGGTAAATAACTATTTGCTTCTGAGTAAAAATCACATCTTTTGTCCTATAACTCCCTGGTTGGTGTTTGTATTAGTCTTTTGACACTCACTATAGACCACCAAGAAGCCCTGGTGATGCAGTAGTTAAGGGTTTGGCTGCTAACCAAAAGGTCGATGGTTCAAACTCACCAGCCATTCCATGGGAGAAAGATGTGGCATTCTGTTTCTGTAAAGATTACAACCTTGGAGACATTATGGGTCAGTTCTTTCCTGTCCTATAGGGTCCCAGTGAGTCAGAATCGATTTGATGGCCAAGGGTGTTTTTGGTATATGCCACTAGTTCCAGTTGTTGTGGCCTTGACTCCGACTCATGGTGCCCTGACGTGTGTCAGAGTAGAACTGTGCTGCATAGGGTTTTCAGTTGCTAATTTTTCAGAAGTAGGTCATCAAGCCATTCTCCCAAGGTAACTCTGGGTGGCCTCAAACCTCCAACCTTTAGGTTCGCAGCCAAGCACATTAACCATACACACCACCCAGAAACACACTATCTACCTTTGCCATTATCTTGCACAGTGAAGAAATGAATCAGGAACAGATTTTATCATAGTTATATCATGGCTTTCCAATTACAAACAGTTTCTCTCATAAAATATTTTCATTGTGTGCTTACTGTCTACCTAGCAACTAAATTTAATACTAGCCTCAGAGCAATCTTCTAAAGTAGCTGATATTATTGTTATTTTTCATTTGAAGAAAACGTGGCTCAGATCATATCTTTAGATCATGTAACGTAAAGTAGATTTTAAGCTAAGGGTGAGTCTTCTCAGTTCTGAAATCAGTGCTTTGAAGATAGCAAGGGATCAGTAAATATTTATTTATTGATTAAATTGCATCAGTAAGACTTTAGATTAGATTGTTCAGGCTTGAAATATTAGAAACACATTACTAAGAAGCTTGCAGAATTGGCGTGTGGTGATTCTTAAGGATAGGGGAGAAAGCTACTTGTCTAGAATGTTTTCCATTTTGTCATTTTTGGAGGCAAATAAATGAAAGAGATACTTCCTTGCCAAGTGGTTATCATGAGATTATGTAAAGTTATGTAAATTGTATCAGATGCTATTTGAGTTGTTTTGCACTTCATGAAAACTGTAAGCACAAAGCAGTGACTGTAAGATTTTCCTTTTCAGTGTTAAGTCATAAATGAATTTATTTTCTCTTGCTTTTTAATCCAGCAACATATGTAATTTAAATCAAGCATGTGTTTAATTCTCCGTGGAATATGAGGATGAATTAATTCTATATGTTTCCTTGGCCTCTTGTCTTTCTTTATTGCCAAATCTTTCATTTCCTTAATTGTCAGAGCCCCATGTGGATCTGTCACCCACCTTAATCCCCCAAATTCAGGAATCATGGCCCTGAACTGCTCCAAGCTCTGATAATGATGGTTTTGGATACATGAAGGCTCGGTCCCTACAGCTCCAGTTTCTTTTCTAGGTTATCGTGCATGGTCAATCTCATTCTGACTGATAGCAGCCCCATGTGACAGTAGAACTGCCCCATAGAGTTTACTTGGCTGTAATCTTTATGGGAGCAGATCACCAGGTCATTTTTCCCATGGAGCCGCTTGCTGGGTTCAGATGCCAACCTTTGGTTTAGCAGCTGAGCACTTAACCATTTCTTCTTTCTGCTCTGGGTGGACCCTTTTGTTACCATGTAGGGTCCTAGTGTGTTTCTTCCAAGGGAAGCCCTGTATCACCTTTAAACAGACAGATTTCCCTTGGAACAACTTGTCCTAAGAACCTCTGACTGTTCCTAGGTCTGACTCTGCTTCATTGAACATCTTTGTTTCCTTGTCCTGAGCTAGGAGCCCACGGCTTCATCTGTCTACTCTCCATTGTGTCTCTGGCCTCTGTCTATCCATTCTTGTTCCTGCTCTGGCCTCTTGAACAAGCCTCTGACTCAATTACTGCTCATTACTGTCTCACACCAGGGCCATAGTTCTAGCCTGAGTCTTACAGGTTCTTCAGGGCCTTGAGAGAGTCTGCCTTGTTTGATCACAGCTCTAAGAGAATGATTGATTTGTGAACGAATTGTCTCCTGAGTTTAGACTCATATTAAAGCCTAGTAGATAATACTTTTCAATTCAAAGTTCTAGTTATTTAGGTAATGTGATTTAGAGGTGGGTGTGGTATGGATTCAGAGTTACAGCTGAGTCAGCAGACCCAATACCCTTATGGTGGTTATGGTTTTGTGTCAACTTGGCTGGGCCTGGTTGAGTAGCTGGGCAGCTGGTGGTAGTTATTCCCCATGATGAGACTGGCAGTCAGCTCCATGGTGGGATCTACCATAAGCAGCTGAGTTGCTGCTTTGGGTATGTGGTCCGCTTCCCATATATAAGAAGCAGCTTTGGGAATGGTCTCTAGTGTGTGGCACGCTTGGACCCTTCATGTAGCCGTGTTGTTGTTCAGCAGCCTGCCATGTTCTACCAACCTTGGGACTTACAATGGACTTAAGTTAATGGCCTGCCGTGTGGTTTGGTAACATCGGGACTGTGCCATTTTACTTGTCAACCTTGGGCTTAGCAGCCTCAGCAGCCAGCAGCTGTCTGAGTGAAGAAACGCCTCTAGCTCCAGTGGACTGGGAGCAGGAGGCAGAGCTGGACCCCAAGTTGAGGGGCTTTCACCCAGCCCCTAGAGCCTGGCACTTGGAACTTGGACTTCTAGCCTCCCAAACTGTAAGAGAATAACCTCCTGTTTGTTAAGGCCATCCCATTTGTGGTATGTTCTTGTCAGAGCAGCACTAGGTAACCAGAACAACCCTCTAATATCATCTTAATACCTTTATTGGAGAAAAGTTTTATGTTCTCTTCTAATTTTTACAGTAATTTT
Source organism: Orycteropus afer afer (assembly GCF_000298275.1). NCBI lineage: Eukaryota > Metazoa > Chordata > Mammalia > Tubulidentata > Orycteropodidae > Orycteropus > Orycteropus afer. The sequence continues at coordinate 16,064,166 of NW_006921615.1, forward strand.
TGCCTTAATGATGAGACTCAGTTGATATCTTCGAATATAGATATTCTCAGAAGAAAGGTCTGGTAGAAACCAGTGGAGTAAATATAACACACGGGTAAACTTTGAATTCTATATAAGTATAAATGTCAATGTGAAGGGCAAAGATCTCTTGAAAACTGTCATGAAATGGATAGGAAAAAGAGGCAGAGAAATTAAACTTACTTTATAGGCTCACTGTCTAATTTTCAGTAGGACTATTAGGATTTGTTTAAGGGGTTGTGCGAATATTTCTAAGTTCTGTGTCTATTTCTATAGCTCCTTGCTACTCTCTTAGGGACCCATTGGGATTACTTACAAGTGATTCTACTAATTTGAGTGTATGTCTGGATTCGAGGTTCTGTGACATGTATTTTAAAAGACTGTAGCTAATACACTTTCACTATGAATTGCCATTAGCTTCATTGAGGGTATGCTTAGCAATTACGTAGCCTGTTTGCAAGTCTGAGAGATAACAAACATAAAAATTAGGGTAAATCAAATCCACTGCCATCAAGTTGATTCTGACTCATGGCGACCCTTGAGAACAGAGTAGAACTTACCCCTTAGGGTTTCCAAGGCTGTAAATCTTTACAGAACTAGACTGCCTCATTTTTCTCTCATGGTGCAGCTGGCGTGTTCAAACCACAGACCTTTTAGTTAGCAGCCACATACTTTAATCACTGCACAACCAGAGCTCCTTATAAATCAGGATATCATAGACCCATAGTTTTTGATGTTAGCACTGCACTTAAACCTGGGCTACAGAGGCCTCTGGCCTAGGCTTTTCCTTTTTTTTTTTGGTGAAAATATATAAAATATAAAGTGTGTACACGTCAACAATTTCTACATGTACAATTCAGTGATATTGGCTGCATTCTTTAAGTTGTGCCATCTTTCTTGACAACCTTTTTTTTTTTTTTTTTTTTTTTTATTAGGATTTGGGTG
>NW_006921615.1:16067339-16072187 GCF_000298275.1 Orycteropus afer afer
TACATTTTACCTTTTAATTTTAGTAGATGATTTAGAATATATAGAAGGATAATTGCTTGTAAAAATAAAATAACTTAAAGTTTTTTATTTTTGCATTTTCCTTAGTTTACATTTTGTATAATATTTAAATTGTATAGACTGGATAGAATTATATTTTATTTCCTTAATCCTTTAGATAATTTCTCTCAGTGAAACACAATTATGTGAAAATTTTGATTTTTAACTACATAGGTAATGCTTTTGCTGAAATGGAGGCTAAGAAAATGGCCTTTATGGAATAAATGTATAATAATTTATGAATTATGTAAGATTTTATTACTCAGTCAAACATTGCTGGCCCATCAACAGAAGACCCAGACAAATGTCATAAAAATTTAGTCATCTTTGGTATTTTGCCAACTTTCAGCCATATATAAACCATAGCTTTTTTTAAAAATACATTTTATTGAAATATAATTTATGTACAGTGAAATACACAAAACTAAAGTGACATGGGCCAGTACATATTTTTTTCCCAGTGTTCTTCTCCTCCCTATAAGCCATAGCTTTTAATTGATTCAGTCATTTTGAATATGTAAGAGGAGAGAGCATACTTTTATTTAACAGCCTGTTCATTTGCTTAGCAACATTAGAATATTTAAGCACATGATATTTGGCCTACATTGTACTTTTGCTCTGGGCCCTGTAAATGTTAAAGGTAAATGTTTTAAGTTTTCAAAGTAGGTTCCTCCTGTCCTTTTGTGTACATGAAGTCTCTCTCTTTTTTTTATATGAAGTCTGAGAGGCACTTGAGCATGATGAGTAGATTTAGGGAGTCAAGTTTCCAGAACCTCAAGTTCTGTATCTTTCCAAAAGTTAATTTACCTGAGAATATACTATTGGTGTTCTTTCCTACCTCCCTGTCCCAGTCAACCGTCGCCCACTTTAGGAAGGATCTTACCATGGTACATTGCCCTTAGATAGAAACACCTTTGTGGCACTGAGCAAAATACTGGTCTTTGGAGGGAAGCCTCCCATTGTACACAGGAGCATATGGGCTCAGAGAGCTTTATCTAAGGGCACACAGCTAGTTAAGACCTAGGATTTGAACAAGATCTGTCTGATTTAAAATCTGTGCCCCTTCTGCTATATACCATACTATCTCAAGGGAAGCCTCCTTTACTTAAGGCATCATACCTACCCTTCTAATCATAGTATTAAGATATGAAAGTTTATTTTTTTAATATTTCATCATCAAAACTTGTAATGTATTTATGTTGCTTTGATGAATACTAGAAATAATTATAGAACAAGTCAAAAGAACATTTTTTAGATCTTAGAAAATTTATAGTCAAATTTTTAAAAAAATTATGTACTACTTTTTTTTTTTTGCTGTTGCAGATAGGTATCATAGGATGATCAATAAAAGACTTTTGGAAATACAAAGGTAATACATTAGGATAAGAGTCTAGGGGATGTGAATGGACCTGTAATTTCAAGGAGAAAAAGGAATGCTGTACAAACTAACTGTATTCATGTATTTTAAATAATGTATGATGGGTGGTATCAGGTCATTCTATTACATATATTTATGGGAGTGATAAGATAACTTTATTTAAAATGCTATATTTATAATACACAGGAATTTAATCCTATGCCACTATTTAAATGAATGAAAAATTTTATAATACCAAATGAAAAACATATGAGGGAGGAATATTAATTTTTAAAAAATTGTTTTAAGGGAATATGTGAGCAGGAAAGTTTGAAGACCAGTGTCACAGTCTGTTTGATGAAAGATATTCCAAGAAGCTGATTATTTAATTCCTCTTCCTTGTCAGGGCTGATACTTGGTTTGTATAATCCAGAAGAAGTATGTTCATCTGGAGTTGTTGTTACCTGAGCTTTGCTAATCCCTGTAGAGTGAATATCCTCCTCCTGTCCATCCTGAAAACAGGATGGGAGGAGATATAACCTGCCCTAACCTACCATTAACCTCTTACTCTCCCCTTGTTATGGTTTTTCACAGATGGTACTTCTCCATAGCCCTTCTTGTTTACCCATTAAGACATTGTTTTTCCCCTTATAATTTAGATGCATAGAAATTTTCAGAGTGTTGAGAGAAATTATCAAAATTGAGCTTTTGCAGGTTTAAATTTAGGTCATTGGATTCAGGTGCTGGGAAACTAGAGCTGGAAGGAAGGTCTTGGATTGATGGGTAAAAATCCTTTTGTGGCTACCAGTGGTTCTTTTGGTCCACAAATGGCATTACTATTGTCAAACAAATGGGGACATGCTTATTTCAGTCAAGGGAGAATTATTCACTGAGGGTCTAATGTGCCCACTATTTTTTGTGTGAGATTGTACAATCATTATACAACGTAGTTTGATTCAAATGATTAAGCACTTGGCTACTAACCAAAAGGTTGACAGTTTGAATCCACCTTCAGGTGCCTTGGGAGAAAGATGTGGTGATGTGCTTCTGAAAAGTCATAGCCATTGAAAAGCCTATAAAGCACAGTTTTACTCTGAATCTTATGGGGTTACCATGAATTGGAATTGACAACAATTGGTTTGATTTCTTTGGTTTTATGCAACATGCCTAAGGCATTTGACTGCTAACCAGAAGGCTGGTGGTTCAGACCCACCAGCCACTCCTTGGAAGGAAGATTGGGCAATCTATTTCCATAGTGATACTGCCTCAGAAACCCATGGAGGGGTTGCTATGAGTTGGACTTGATGGCAGTGAGGTTTTTTTTTTTTGATTATACAACATAGTTAAAATTATTAGACATTTTTTTATGATACACATTTGTAAAGTAAACTTTTGTTTGATGGCATATACTCTGAGGAAGAATTTTATTTTTGGAACTGGATATTTCATGTATATCTCCAAGTGTACTTATTTGTTGGTCTTTTCTGCTTGGCATTTCATTCATGCCTATGTCACTGTTTTGCTAAGAGGCAGTGGATGTTAATTTGATATTCTGAGTTTTAGAAACATGGGTGATATCTCTCTCTTTGTCTGGGAACATCTTTGAGATATCACTTATTTTGAGTGTTATAACATAGCTCTTATATGTTAAACATTTTAAAAGGGTCATTAGCCTATGGTGGACATTTACAGAGCTAGAGGCTGACCTGACAATGAAATCCTAACCCCTAACTTCTGTGGTGATCTGCCAGTGGCTAAATGGAAAGGTCCCTCTGGACTATACTTTGTTGGTGTTCAAATAAAATAAATTGCAGTTTCTAGAGCTGACCTCTATGTAGTAAGAACACTCTTCAGGCTAGTGCGGAAGAATACAGTGTTGGTGCCAGGCAGATGGCCTGGGCTAGTGTTCAGCTCACTTACTAAACATAACCTGAGAACTTAACCTCTTTGCCTCACAATTTCCTCATCTTTAAAATGATAAATCAATACATGACCTTGCTATTTTGTAATGTTTGCGTCAGGTTTGATGGCATATTCAAAAGCTCTTTGTAATCAATAGAGCACTATAAATAAAGAGTGAAGGGTACTGTTATGAATTGAATTATGTTCCCCCAAAATATGTTTTCCTAACCACTATGCCTGTGATTATAATCCCATTTGGAAATGGATTGTCTTTGTTATGCTAATGAGGCAGGATTAGTTTAAGGTATATCTTGAGTCATGTCTCTCTTGAGAATAAAAGAGATTAAACAAGCCAACAGAAAGAGAGAGAGAGAGAGACAGAGAGAGAGAGACAGAGACAGAAAGAAAGAAAACTGGAGTAAGAGAGATGTCAGGACACATGGAGATCTCCAAGGAACCAAGAATCAGAAGCTGAAGAGACAAAGACTTTCCTCCAGTGCCAATAGAGAGAGAAAGCCTTCCCCTAGAGCCAGCAGTCTGACTTTGCACTTGAGTCTTCTAAACTGTGAAAAAATAAATTTCTGTTAAAGCCATCCACTTGTGGTATTTGTGTGATAGTAGCACCACATAACTAGGACAGATACTCATCATCACATTTCTTTCTTTTTTTAATGTGAGAAGGCCTAATGGTTCTCTCTTAATAGGCAGTGACAAAGAGAGATATGAGTAAGAAAGTCCCTGAACTCTGAAATGGGGAGCATAGAGTATAGCTGTGAAGGCACAGTGACATTTCACCTAGCTGGAGATTTCTGACTCAGCTGTATCAACTGTGCAGAATGCTGATAAAGAATTGCTTTCCTTTTCTGTGCTTTTGGAGACTTGGTTTATACTTCTTTTAAAATAAAATTATTTTTTACCTTGTGTTATAGCTACTAATGGATACATATATGTTACCCATAATAAAAGTATGACCTTGTAAACATTTTGTAGTAAGAAATGCATATTTGGGATCCTAATTCTACCCTTTAACTAAATGTATGGAACTTGGACTAGCAATTTCTAAACTTTGTGACCCTGTGTTTTCATAACTGTAAAATGGGAATAATGATAGCTGCCTCACAGAATTGCTTTGTGTGTTAAATGTGATTTGTATATATTCCTTAGAGCAGAGTTAAGACTATAGAAAGTTATGAATAAATGCTTTTTTTTCCTTTCTTTGTTCTTACAGTTAAGGATGGTGTTTTAGGCTGGGTTCTGTCTCTCTCTCTCTCTCTCTCTCTATATATATATATACACACACACATACACACTCTGGTAGCATAGTACCCAAGGCATTTGACTGCTAACCAGAAGGCTGGCGGTTCAAACCCACCAGCCATTCCTCAGAAGGAAGGTTGGGCAATCTACTTCCATAGTGATACTGTCTCAGAAATCCAAGGAGGGATTGCTATGAGCTGGATCTGACTTAAGGGCAGTGGATATATATATATATATATATATATATATATATATATGTATATGTATAAGTATAT
>NW_006921615.1:16072287-16081711 GCF_000298275.1 Orycteropus afer afer
TATATATATATATGTATATGTATATGTATATGTATAAGTATATATATGTATATACACAAACACGTATATTTATATATATGTATATATATGTGTATATGTGTACATGTATACATATACGTGTACATGTATATGTATATGGTAGTGTAGTGGTTAAAGCATTTGACTGCTAAGCAAAAAGCTGGTTAAGGCATTTGACTGCTAAAGCAAAAGGCCAGTATTTGAACCTATCAGCTGCTTCATGGAAGAAAGATAAGGTAGTCTGCTTCCATAAAGATTTACGGCCTTGGAAACCCAGTGGGAGTATTGATGAGTTGGAATTGACTCGATAGCATTGAGTTAGTTTTTATTTTTATGTATATATATCTATAAAGAGGGAGAGAGAGAGAGAGAGAGAGAGGGAGAGGGAGATATTGATTGATTGATCTCAAGGAAATGGCTTACAAGCTTGTAGAGGCAAGTCCTAAGTTCATAGGTCAGGAATCAGGCTAGAAGGTTCTCCTGACTCATGTAGCTCCAGGGGTTGATGAATTCAAGATCAGCAGGTCAGGCAGGCCTTCTGGTTCTCAGGCTGCAAAGGCTGATGAATCCCAAGAACTGGAAGTCAGATGATGACCAGCCAGATGTAGGATCCAGAACAGGTGAGCAAAATTTGCCAGAATATATATATATGTGTCTATATATATTGTATGCAGGCCATAACTCTGGAGAAATTCCTCTTACAACTAACAGATCACATCACAGAGGGTGATTACATCGCTACGTAACTGTCAAACTATATCATTACGTTACTGCCAAACCGTTGAGAATCATGGCTCAGCCGAGTTGACACGTGGATGGTATTTTTATTTACCTTTGTATTGCTTATAATGCCTTGCACATAAACCTGAATAGTTAAAGCTTAATAGTTATTAAGTAGATAAAGAACAAATCCTCTGATCTTAAAATAAAACAGAACTAACTGGTAATGTTGTTGTTGTTATGTGCTGTCGAGTCAGACCCGACTCATAGTGACCCCTCCTTGGGTTTCCGAGGCAGTATCACTATGGAAGTAGATTGCCCAACCTTCCTTCTGAGGAGTGGCTGGTGGGTTTGAACCACCAGCCTTCTTGTTAGCAGTCAAGTGCCTTAGGCACTAGGCTACCAAAGCTCCAATCTAATACCATTTTCTATAAAAGCATGTAGTCCTATCAGTAGATCTGGAGGGTCTTGAGTTTTTAAATAGTAAAATGGCAGCTACTATATAGTGAAACAGAATAATTGCTTTATAAAATGACTGTAAATCTTTAAAAACGTTTTAAATTTACTTTGTATCTATCTAATAGGTGGCCACAACAAAGGCTAACTTCAGACGGCTATGGTATGGAGAAGTAATGCATTACTATTATTTTTACTCTGGTAGAAACTCTTAAACACAATACTCAGAATTAGAGTTTAAAATAGTCTTTATTCTGTCTCTTTAAAACGTGGTAAAACTGGAAGCCAACACAATGAGCCTATAGCTTGAGGGTATTGACTTGGTGCACAAATAACAGATTTTAACGATTTTTGTATTTCAGGCTGTAGTGAGGTATGCTTATTAGATCACAACTGCTTTTTTTAAAAAAATTATTTTTATTTTAAGATCTTGTTTTACATTCAACGTTACATGTACATTTAGTTTAATTCCCCATTTACCATGTCCAACCCTAACCCAGTCTCCTCCTCTCCCTACCCTATAACCCTCCCCCTATGCCCCTCATAGTTATGCTCTCCTGTTTGTCCTGCATTTCCTCCGTGTGAATATTGCCCTTCTGGTGCCCTGTGGTCTATTGCTCTAAGAACTGTATTACCATAGAGTATGTGGGTATGTCATCCTGGGTTGAGTGGTCTGCGTGTACATCTTGTTAACTATTGGGCTGAGAGCCAGCCCCTGGGGGTGTGTTTTATTTCAGATGCAGAATGTATTCCAGGGCCATAGTATTGGTGGTCTCGCCAGATTTCATCTGACCAGTAATTCTGGTCATTATTGAGTTTTTGGATTTTGTTCCACATTTTCCCTCTCACTCTATCCAGAATCTCCAGATTTGATCCTTTCCTAAGTGGTTGGCATTGGTAGCCGGGCACCATCTGGTTCTTCAGATTACAGCTACCTTAGATAGACATTTAGGGGATCAGGAAGCAGGACAGTGTTAAAATGCAGCCTGTGGGTAAGGACAGATGCTGGAGTAACTGATGGTTGTAGAAGCAGCTGACCTCAAAGGAGTGACTAAGTAGTGAGGAAAAGCTCTGTAGATAGTTCAGGTACTTGTTGAGATTGACTTTCTGAGATAAAATATTAAGGTCACATCAGGTTACCATAGCATTCAGGTCACGTGCTGTAGGGCTTGGAGAGTAAGATTGATGAACAAAGCAAGACCCTGATCAGTAGGATGGGGCCCATGGAAAGAAACTAGAATCTAGAATAGGATTGGGCACTAGGCTCAAAAACTTATTAGTGAGGATCGAAGTATATGATCTGACCTAGCCAACATGGGTGGTACAAAGAGCTTTGAAGTGGGCAATGTGGTGAAACTGTCTGAAGCCCTGAACTGATGGCCTTTATTAGGCAAGCTTGGAGAGGGGCAAGTGTGTGGTACCTCAGTAACTATACCAGGGTATGTGGTCCTGGGCCTGAGCAGCTTATTTAATTTCAGGATGTAGCTGTGAGGGGGCTTCTGAGGTAGTGATATACCTAGTCTTCCTGCCTTTTTGATAAGTGGCTTACACTTTGACAACAGCAGTTCTCGAAACACAGGTGTTCTAGATTGGTGATTTGACAGGATGGAAATCAGTCCACTCAGCTCTGAGGGGCTCAGGAAGGTAAAAGCTAAGTAATAAGAGGCAGGAGCTGAAAGTAATGAGTTTCCCAATAGCATTCCCTAATGCCAATATGCTGTTATATCTACTTTAAACACTAGGTGGTGGTCCTGGAACCACAGCTGAGACTGTTTTTAAGATTAAACTCTGGGGGCCACAGAGTTACATAGTTGTTTAGGAGGTGATGCTGAGAACTTCATTATGCATTCCATTCCATAAAGTTTGAAACTGAGCAACAGTAGCCTTTATTTATTGAGGGTTTAGCTGATTTTTACGTTTATGATCTTTGGGGTTAGGGAAGGGATCTGTGATTTGTTGACATAGTTTCTTAAGAGGAGATTTAAAAAAATGGATAGGGAAGTGCATAAATATCATAAGATCCTTGGGACTGTACAGCCAGAGGGAGAGCTGAGGATCAGAGAGGTGGAGAACGGGCTGGAGATGGCACTGGACCGAGACCTCCAGGTGCTTGCTGAGCCCAGTGCTTATTTCAGTTCACTTCACCTCACTTCAGTTTCCTTCGTGGCTGTCTCATCTTGGTCATGGTGATAAGATGTTACACTGCATCAGAAGCATTTGAAATAAATACTGAGGTCCAGATGCTGTAGAAATAACCAGACCCAGGATACCACCATTCCTCATAACTTCAGTGTACCAAAGATCTCACTTTTAGAACACATCAAATAGCCTTTGTATTGTAGAAGTTACTTTTCCTCTGAAAACGGTTTAATTCAAGGGTTTAAAGCACTTTTTTCCCCCTGATTCCTAAAGATTAGCCAAATCTAGATAACTGCAGAGGAGCCTTGGTGACACAATTATTAAGCACTCAGCGGCTAACCGAAAGGTCAGCAGTTCAAACCTATCAGCTGTTTTGCTTGGAAACCCTATGGGGCAGTTCTATTCTATCCTATAGGGTCTCTGTTTTCCACTCAACTGACGGCAATGGGTAAATAACTATAAAAGCCTTGAGGATAAAATGCTACATAAAATGAGGCCCAACTGTTCATCTCTTTAAATGTTCTTAGGGTATGCAGCAGGAATTTACAGTACTCAACCTATATTTCTGAAAAGCTTTAATTAGAAGTGCTGCAGATTTGAAGAGAAATATGATTTTAAGGGTTTTCATAATTATTTTTCTGATTATCTCTTATCAACTAACAAAGCTGTTATGTAGAAGTTGACTAAACAATGCGTATTTTTTAAAAAGCACATAATGACGTATTTACACAATAGTTACTAACAGCCCCACTAAACTCATCATGGATTATAGGAATAAGTTGTAGCCATTAAAAAAAAAAATCTATAATTATTTTTTCACAATAGACAGTTACGTCAAGTCATTAGCATCTGTTCATCTTGTTTCTTAGGAAGTTATATGATGAGTATCTTTTGAGACTATCGTAAAATGTAACAACCCTAAATCACACCACTTTCCTCACGACCCTCAAACCTAAACTAAATAAAGCTCTTCAGAAATATCCAAAGAAAAGAAAAATATATTTGAAATTTATTTTCTGGCTTAATTGTTTATTGTCTTACAGAAACCAAGTGATGATTTATCTGCCTTGTTTAGTCTTATTTGGAAGAGTATTTAACCACAGATTTACTTTGTGGAATGAAGAAAACAATTCTCTTTTTATATCCTTCATCTGTACATCTAATATGTAATTTGTTAGCCCATCAGAATTAATTTTAGATTTGTAATATACAAGGATCTTTAGATTTATAAGTACTGTTAATGGTTCTTTCAGTTACGTGTATGTATTTATGTGCCCTTCTAGGGTGGATTTCTGTGAAGGATTATGCGGAGAGGATGTAACATAAATAAGTAACCAGCAAATAAATGTCAATTAAGAATTCTGTTAACATAGCTGGCAGCAGTTCCTTAACATTTTAAGTACAGTATGTTTAAATCAAATTTAATTTTTTTTTGAAATGCTAGCATGTTTAGTTTCTCAATTTAACTAAGCATTCTGCTAACAAAAGAAACCATTTTACATTTAGAGGAGTTTAGCTTTGTTCATATGGATACTATGTATTAAGATATTTTAAAGATTTTTAAGTATTTTTTAACTAAAACAAGATGCTTTGGTTATTTTATTTATTTATTTATTTTCCTTCTATATTTAGTGGTATTCTTTTTCCTGGATCCTCTTTCTTTTTTCTTTCTTAAGATTTCTCTTTCCTAAAGATTTTTAAATTTATTTTTATTTTATTTTAAAATTACAGCTCATTTGAGGGATTTGATCACATGACTCATGTAATAAGGTGCAACTTAAGCTGCCATTACATAAAAATCCCGAAATACATAGGCTCAAATTGAGTTAGATGTTTATTGCTCTCTCCTTTAACGGTCTAGAGGTGAGTAGATCAGTGGTGGTGGAGTGCCTCTATCCCATTCCATTATGTTATTCAGGCACTGGGTTCTTTCCATTTTGTTGCTTTGCCACCCCTGAATGTTTTACCCATCTGCATGGTAGAAGCTTGATTCACCTACACCTTCCTCTACTAGAAAGAGGAAGGGGAGTGTCCAGGGCCAGTTACTAGCATCCCTTTGGCCAGAACTTAGTTACATGGTCTTTTCTAGTTGCAAAGGAAGCTGGGCAATATACTCTCTATCAGTATGGCCCAACTATATAGCTAAAACTTGTAGGATTGGGACAGGGCAGGGTGGGGAGACCTCTTTTACTAAAAGAAAGTAGGAGAGCAAGCACTCTGGGAAACTATTAGGAGTCTCAGCTGCAACTCATTTAATCACTTAAAAGTTTTTTAGGATCACTATTTCATCTTGGGAAAACATCTCAAAGAAAGTATAAAAATGCCTGAAATAGATACCAAAATACCTTTTTTCTTTGTTTGACAGTCATCTTACATTTTTCTGTAGTTGATACGGTATCGTATATTTTTAACTTACAGTATTTGCTGCAGATTTAATAGGATATGTACTTTCCCATCTGTTAACTTTTAAAGAGATTAATGGCCCATTATATTATTGCCTTTTTGATGGTTGGCATATTCCAGCCACACTTTTCACTGTGCTTTAAAGTTGTATCACATCTGCAATAGTGTATAAAATAATTTGCTACTTCTGGATTTCTGTATACTTATACATATCATAAGGAGCCCTAGTGGCACAGAGTTTAAACGCTTGGCTACTAACTGAAAGGTTGGGAGTTTGAACCCAGCAGCTGCTGTGCAGGAGAAAGATATGGCAATGTGCCTCCATAAAGATCTATAGTGTTGGCAACTCTATGGGGCAGTTATTTTCTTTCCTATAGGACCACTATGAGCCAGAATTGACTTGACAGCATCATTTTTTTTTTCTTTAAACACATACCATATTGAGTCCAGATAAATTTTTTAAGTTTATTTTTAACTTGAGTTTATCAGGTATACCTGCATAATATTTTCCTATTAGTTGTAAAAGGCTTGTTTTAAAGAAATAGCAGTCCCTTGTTTACATTCCCACAGACAATATCCTATTTCTTGAGGTAACTATTTTTAACTCTTTTAGATGAGTACAAGAGATAAAAAAAAAAAAAAAAAAAAAAAACAGACTCCCTCATCAAGACATAATATCACAAGATTTTAGAACAATCATGACAGAAAGACCCAACAGATGTCCAGAAAGAAAATAGAAACACGTTAGATACAAGACTTCTGATTAAAATATTTTGATTTAATTACATTACACAATGGGATAAAAGAGGGTTATGATGTATGTAGTCAAATGTTAGACTCAAAATTAGGCATCAGCTCCTGTCATTTGGCTTTTAGTTTTAAAGTAAGGACGAGTAGGGGAATTTGGGATATGAAGACAACATAGTTAAGATTCAGTACTTTTGTTTTTTTGTCTTAAATGTGGGAGGAACTAGGTGCTCAACTAAGTAGTGGTTATTCATAATATTAGGGGCTATTCTTGACACTAGGAGTAAAAGGGTCAACTAAAGAGATGAAGTCTCCATTTCCATAAAATGTATATTCTAGTTATTATATAGGAGCTCTGGTAGCATAGTGCCTAAGGCACTTAACCACTAACCAGAAGCCTGGCTGTTCAAACCCACCAGCCACTCCTCGGAAGGAAAGTTGGGCAATCTACTTCCATAGTGATACTGCCCCGGAAACCCAAAGAGGGGTCTCTATGAGTCAGGTCTGACTCGAGGGCACATAACAACAACAACAGTTACTATATTAAGTATTCCAATGAAGAAATTGATGAAGGGTGAATGCCATTTATGCAAATGATAAAACACCATGTTAAGATGATGTATCTGATGGGGGTTGGGTGTGGGGAAGACTAGACTTCCATGTCTATGCTTGCTTATTCCTGGGTACTTTATTGTTACTCAAACTGTTCAGAAGTTGTAGACTAATACAATGATTTAGCCATAGAACGAAATATTTTAAAATGATATTTTGGAATTACTGGTTTATTAAACTATGATTTTCTTATTCTGTGGGAGATAATTATCCATTTGGAATGGTCTTGAAGGGACTTGATAACTTTTAGAAAAGTCTTTTGAATGTGCACATTCTAGAATCTGGAAATTGTCTCTTAGAAGACACTGTATGTTTTAAGGTTTCTTAGCTCCCCACCCTGAAGAAAGTTCCCCTGTCCTACTCATGGTCAGGGAAGGGAATTTTGTGTTCCAGCAATTTCTCTTCCCCAGAGTCTCCTCTCTTCACTTCTCTGTCAAACCCTCTTCTATGTTTCTTCACTTTCTTTGTGGATCCCCTTTTTCTACTAATTGCCTGAGATCACAACACAGCTTTCTTTCATCATCTTTATTCATGTACCATATCTCCAGAAGTTAGTTACAGATTACAGATAAAATAGCCAGATGAAAATTCTTTGTTTCCCCCTTTCTTTCAAGATGGCACACTCCTACGTTGAACTCAAGTTCCTGACTGATAAAATGCAAAAGTGCTTCTTACATGCAGTAGACAGATCAATGCATGTACAAAAAGTATAAGAGATTATACTGTTTCAGGAAGGCATGAAAGAGCCCTTGACTAATTTAGTCAAATTGAAACTAACCACAGCTTCTTTCAGAAGTATATGAATATTTTTGAATTGGTCAATGAGCTTTGGGTCATTCGTTGAGACTAATATTAAGGCTGAACTTTTTCACCTCTCACATCTGAATTTTCAGATGTTAAACAATAACCCTACTAAGATAATCTTATTCCTTAGAGGAGACTCCAGGGTAGAAGTTGTGTGGAAAAGTCATATTTTGTACTGCATTGACCCTAAAGTCCCCATGACCTTAGTGGTGTGCTTCTAAGTTAAAATTACCAACTCATTCTGTCAACATCCATACTAGTTTTCTTGTATTGGAAGATTCCTGACACAGTGTTCTTTTTCACCTCTCTAGCATCCCTGATGTACATGTCTCCCCACTCCCTCAAAGGCTAATAAAATTCTTTAGAAGATATTTTATTGTTAGTAACATTGCTTTGTTTTTAATTTGCATCAAAGTAGCTTTTAAGAAGCCATTTTCTGATAATTTTGGGTAAAAGAGAGGAAACATGAACATCAGTGATTGCATTTTGTAAATTGGAGTTTGGTGAACAAACTTATCTTTTTTCTTGTAATTGAAGGACTCATTCCTATAGGATACTTTAATATTGTAGGCATTCATTCCCATTCACTTCTAGAAGAATGTTTTCTTTTCCCCATTCTGTTCAATCCACAAATGAAATCTGTTCAGGCATACACATTTATGTGTGCCTAACATATTAGTAGTAGTCTAATAAATGTGATCTAAAGCAACAGAATACCACAGTTTGCTTATCATAAACTGTTATATGTTGGTATTCATTTTAGATTAGTACCAATTTGCAGTTAATTGAGGTTCTTTGACTCAGAGACTTTGGAGCCCTTCTCAATGAACACCAGGTAAATTCTTTTTAATGCAGCAGTGAGCTGTGGACCAAATAGACCAAAGAGGAAAAAAGAATTAATACCCTAAGTCTCCAGTGTCTTAACTCTACATTAGAACATTCAACTAAAACTATAACTGTTAATAGTTATTTGCTATGGTTCATAGCATTCTTTTTTCTTACTGAATGGCAAGATGCTTCTCCCTCTCTGCTTTTAAAAACTTTTTTATTATGGGAAATTTGAACATACGCAAAAATAAGATATGTGGTGAACCTCCATATGCCCATTACCTAAGTTCAGCAGTTATCAAGACCTATCTTGTTTAATCATTCCTCCCATCCACTGCCCCCACTCTGCATTATTTGGAAGTAAATCGTAGACATCATATCATTCCATCTGTATATATTTCAATATTTGTCCCTGGAAGATAGTTCTGCACATGCTTGTATAGGTTAATTTAAGATACTGTTATGTTTAAAGGGAGACTTTTTGTTTGTTTACAAAGTGGTTTTTAAAAAGTAGAGCTAAAAGTTGATTATAAAAATACATTTATTGGTCACAGCCAGCTACCCAGAGGGACCGAGTAGTTGATCCTGCGGGCTTGGGACCATGGTCGCAGGGGACATCAAGCTCAATTGGCATAACATACTATACAAAACATTGTTCCACCTACTACTTTGGCGAGTAGCGACTGGGACCTTAAAA
>NW_006921615.1:16082631-16088785 GCF_000298275.1 Orycteropus afer afer
ACCTTCCTTCCGAGGAGTGGCTGGTGGGTTTGAACTGCCAGCCTTCTGGTTAGCAGTCAAGTGCTTTAGCCACTATGCTACCAGAGCTCCTTATGACTCATAGTGACCCTCATTGGATTTTCAAGTTGGTAACTCCTTACGGAAACAGATTGTCCCATCTGCCTTCTGTTGAGTGCAGCTAGTGTAGTGAAAATGGCTTTGTGTTATTGAGCAACAGTAGAGCTTTTGTGTTTTGCGTTTCAAATGTCCAATAAAGTTAGCCCTAGTCATTAGCACATACATTAGGAACATGTTAATTCTGATCATGGAGTAAGCTAAGGTACCAGTGGAGTGCCTGTAGTGGTGGCTTATCATACTTGAAGAAGTTCACTGCCTGTTTTGGGATGAGCTTCCGTTTCCCAGAGTGAATTAATTACATGTTAATTCTGGGGTTAAGTTTTTTGAGTGAGTTTCCTTTAGAGAAATTTTTAGGTGTTGAAAGCTTGAGCTACCCCATGTTGTTCCAAAGTTTGCTTTGCAGAGGAGATGAGATTAACCTATCACCTTGCTTGTTGGTTGCTGTTGAGTCACTTTTCACTGATGTTCACCTCCTGTGTGCAAAATAGAACTGTTCCATAGGTTTTTTAAGGCAGTGACCTTTCAGGAGCAGATTGTGTCTGGGTGGGTTCAAACCACTAACCTATCGGCTTGTAGTTAAGCGCTTAACGTTTTTTATCACCCAGGGACTTGTAAGACTTTGAAAGTGGCATTTGGATGTGTGGTGTTTAATTCTCCTTCATGAGTTTAATTTTCCTATCAAAACATTTAGGAGCTCTGGTAGCATAGTGCCTAAGGCACTTGACTGCTAACCAGAAGGCTGGCGGTTCAAACCCACCAGCTAGTCCTCGGAAGGAAGATGGGGCAATCTACTTCTGTAGTGATACTGCCTCAGAAACCCAAGGAGGGGTCGCTATGAGTCGGGGCCGACTCGACAGCACATAACAACAACAACAACAACATCAAAACATTTATCACATTGCCTTTTCCCTGTGTGATCTTTAGTGTCTCTCTACTCTGAAGTAAAATAGAACATTCCCTAAAGTTCCATAATTTTTTTTTTTTTTTTTTAAATTAACCGGGACCTGCACTGTGTTGGCAGGATGGTCCCATCTGTTCTTCTGGAAGCAAAGGTCCCAGGTAGGCCTGGGACACTAAGATCGTAATGTTTCACGTATTAACTTCCTGGAAGCTCTTTTTGGAATTACTATCTTTTTTAAAAGTGACAAATTTAAAACTTTTCCCTAGTTGCATTTTGCCTGTTTTCAGCATAGTGCCGTTAACTAATCCCCAACTATCATGGCTCTATCAGGAACCACTTTTCTACAGCCTGTAACACTTTTGCCATTTCACAGTGCCCTGTAGACTGCAGAGTGTAGTGCAAAAGTTTATGTTTATATTAAAGATGTCAGCTAAGGGTGTCGGGTAAAGGCAATCTGCGGAAGGAGAGCCTTTCACTTATAAACTAGTGAATCTTGTGACTGGGCCTTTCTGGGTCAGCGTCTGCCACCTCCAACCAGCGGCGTTGCTATTGAAAATGTGGGAGACAAACCTAGGCATTATTATGAGCACAGAGAATTCCTGAAGGCTTATTTCTTGTGGCTAAAAGACATGAAGCGTGTTACGTTAATAAAAGCTGGAGAAGATTTATTCAGTACTCATTCTGAATGACAGCCTTAAGGCCAATGTGGATACCATAGCATGCTATTCTCTAATCAACTTCAAATTCAGATAAAATCTCTTTTATCTGATGACTTTTAAGGATTCTGAATTGTGGAGAACAGAGATAAGAGATAAGGATAAAGAACATAACAACTTTCAAGTAGATTTTAAGAGCTATAGAGAAAATCCTGTCAATTATGCCTATCAAAAATTAATTTCTGATTGAAGAAAATTTTATTTCAAATGGAAATTGTGGTTTGAAAATAAGAGGAAATGAGTATATTCTTAAACTGTCTTAGAGTGTTTCCCAACTTAAGAACACACCTATCTCTATTTACCTGAAAGGAGATTAGCATAGGATCACAATGTCTTGTGTAGAATTGATTTGAGTAAAATTGAAGCACAAAGCCAATTAAATTTTTATATAAAATGTCAAAAATTGTAAGCACCCCTATACATGAGCAACATATATTAAACAATACCAGGAACATAAGGGATACACATACTAGTGGCAATACTCTTGTTGCTACAATAATAACAATTCCCAAACTTGGCATGTTTTCAGTTCCATGTGCTGTTTTCTGATCTACATAGGCCTGGTTTGAGAGTGCACTTACAAGCCTTCTGTGGATCAGAATGAATCTTACTTTTGGCCCTGAGAGAGTGGTGAGAAGATACTTGTTCCAATTCTATATTAGTGCTAAGAACAATAATAGTATTAAGAGCAAAATAATTGCTAAAATTTATTAAGTATTTATTTTTGTGTGTGTGTGTTTAGTAAGCACTTATTTAATCTCTATAGCATCCTTATGCGAGAAGTACATTATTACTCCTTTTTAGAGATGAAGAAACAGAGGCACAGTGAGTTTATGGAATTTCTTTTAGTTAAGTAAATGTTGGAGCTGAGATTTTGAGCAGACATTCTAGCTTCAAAGCCTCTGTTTTTAGTCATTACACTGACTCACTGCCTTCCAGTCAATTCTGAATCATAGCGACCTCTATTGGGTTTCCAAAGCTGTAAATCTTTATGGAAGCAGACTGCTTCATTTCTCTTCCATGGAGCAGGTGGTGGGTTTGAACCACTGACCTTTTGATTAGCAGCTACATGCCTTAGCCACTACACCACCAGAGCACTAGACTGTATGTTAAGGGGTGAAAAGGTGAATTTACTCAAAGTAGTAGGATATTGCGATGCTTGGAGCTGGGTGTCAACTTGGCTGGACCACAATTCTATGTTGTTTAAGCAGTTGTGATGTGGTTATTCCCATGATGGGATCAGATGAATATGTTTTGAGCAGCCAATCCATTGAGAGGGAGTTTCCCTAGGTGTGTGGCCTGCTTCCAGTACATTTAGACATCCTGGGAAAAGAGACACTCTTCTGTGGATCGGGATTCTGTTGTGCTGCCTACAACTGTCCTTGAGCAAACAATCCACCATTTGGCCTGGAGATCTTGGATTCATCATTTGTTGGAGTCAACAGCCAGGATACTGCCTGCCAACCTTGAGCTCCTCAGCCCCTGCAGCTGCGTGAGTCGGGAAAAGCCTCCAGCTTGATGTTTGATCCAAGAACTTTGGACATGCCAGCTTCTATAAATGTGTGAACCATTTTCCTAGGATAAATTTCTCTTTCTCTCTCTCTGGTAAGCTTTACTGGTTTTGTTTCTCTAGAGAACCCAGTCTAACACAGATATTATCTTAGCTAAGCCTTCCTATCACAAGAAACCATATTTTGTAAGATTCTTGTTAAACAATATGGCATTGGTAGCATTCTAAAAAGGGAAGAAGAATGATAGACTCTCATTTTCCCAGATTCTGAGGCCAGCAAAATATTTCTGGGGTCTTAAAAGATGAGCCAAGGAGCTCTGGTGGTTCAGTGCCTAAAGCATTTGACTGCTAACCAGAAGGTTGGCGGTTCAAACCCACTACCCACTCTGTGGAAGGAAGATGGGGCAATCTACTTCCATAAAGATTTACAGCCTTGGAAACCCAATGGGTGTCACCATGAGTTGGAATTGACTCGATGGCAGTGGGTCTGGTCTTGTTAAAGATGAGTTGGAGAAAAATGGAATAATGCATATAGTAAAGAATAGACTGAAGAATGTGTGACAGATGAAGAGCTCATTGCTTTGTGTACTTGGCTCATTGATGAGAATGTATTGCTTGTACTTTTTGTAGTTTCTGGAAGAAAGCCCCAAATAGATTGTTTTGTGTAATTCTGAAGGACAAGATAATCAATGAAGAATGATAGAGGAAGGATGGATCTTTTGGGGAATAGGAATAGAGTACAAAGTTAGAAGCTGTTAGCATCATAAAAATAAGCAATCCAATGAGGTTTATGTAGACCTCATTTATTTTTTGAAGGACTGCAAAGATGATTCTCTTGGGGTGAATGTCATCTTTGTGATATAAATGAATTTTTCTACTTAGTAGATTTCTTTACTGGTTATCCCACTGCAGAATAAGTTGTTTTTTTTGTTTTGTTTTTTCTTTTTTTTTTTTTTTTTTTTTTTTTTTTTTAAACATATCTCTGAAGCTGACAGTGGCTGAAATTGTGTTAGTATATGGGTGTGTATGTGTGGAAGACTAGATATGGGTATCAAAACACAAAATATTAGAAACTTTAATAAAACATTTGAGTCCAGTGGCCAAGAAGTAAAGTTTTCTGTGCTTTTAAACTTGTGAGATACAGGCTAGCTATGTTTTAGTAGTCTAGGCTGGCAAAAATTTGTGTTCTAGAAAGTTCAAGACTCAACTTGAAGTGAACTGAGAACATGAATGATGATGATTCCTGTATCTGCCATCTTTTGTCCTCAGGTTTTCTCAGGATAGATACATGGGACACAGTACAAGGTTGAAAGAGGGAGTACAGCTCTGATGGTAGAGGAGGCTGGACCTTGGAGTGGATTAAAGTGATGCCCTGGAAAAGATAACCTTTTCTCTTTGAGAGTAACCAGCTTTTTATATACTTAGGCCTAACAACAGTAATATTGAACAGATATGCATATGATTAGCAGGATATTTGAGTAATATGTCATTTTGTGTGTTTGAAAGCCTTCATGTAAACCACAGTGTTAATTAAAAATAGAGAGGGTGCATCTCCAAGCTAACAGACATATTATTAAATCAATGTGCATATTAAATCAGTGTACCTGTTATCAAGTCTGTGTACACATTATCAATGAGTGTATATATCAGTGAACTGAAATGTATTATTTTGTGCTTTTCACTAGGTTAAATCTAACTGGTACAGAAAGTACTCTAGAGATTAATATTATACATTGTTGAACCTAACAGTAAGTTGTCTTGTCTTTCTTTGGATTTTTCTCATTGAATACCCTCTGTTTCCATTTCCTCTCTACCCATTTTATCTTTAGTGTTCTATTTTTTGCCCATTGTTGTGCTAAAATTGTACTTTCAGGTCACTAGCAGTGCCCTTATTGCTGAGTTCAGTGGTCTTTCTCTGTCAACCTTCTCATAAATCTATTGTATTTTTGTCATCTGACTGTTCCTTCACCCTCCCTCCTCCACCTTTCTCTTTTGGTTCCCTGATAGTTTACTGTCCTGGTGTCTCTTTATATCTGGTTTCAAGCATCCTTCAGTCTTTCAACTAATGGTAACACCATTTTAATTTACTAATATAATATGAAATATATTATAACATTCCCCAAAGTAGGTTCGAAGTTTGTGATGTGACTGTGCCAGTTTTTAACTCTTGGTATAGTTTTGTGCCAGTTAGGCTAAGAATGCTTGTATTCAGCACTGGGCTTTTAATATTTGTAAGCCTCTTTTATGGCCAAATATTGCCATTGTATCTGGTAGAATTCAAGCTAATTCTTAAATCAGCAAGGAGAAAAATAAAACATAGGTAGGAAAATAAGCTTTTATGATTCAATTAACATGTTTTTATACTGTTTTATTCTTTTACGGTAATATTTCATTTAAAATGATTTAGGAATTTTAAATCTACTGAAACTGAATGAACTAAAATGGATTGAATTAAGTGCTTATATACAGTTTTCATACATACTTGCCTGATAACATTTTATATTAGTAGCGAAACATTTGTTAAAGAAGGGTTTGTCCTCCATTTCAGGTATTTCTTTTTTTCTGTATAGTGATTGAGAGTCTAGTGGAAAGACCTTGGTTATGTATCATGCAATAATATATACTGTATTATAGCCAAAAATGTTCAGAGTACAGCTCTAGCAGCCTTTTAAAAGAATTAGGTTAGAGGGCTGTAGCTCAGGATCCTTTGCCAATTGCTTTCAGTTTTAATCTTTTCTTACTTAATGGTACAAAGAATATCATATCTTTGGCTTGATGATAGGCAAAAAGTCATTTTTGTAAAAAAAAAAAAAAAATTAGTAGGATTTTAGCTAATTTCTTTTCTTTTTTTATTGTGATTTGGGTGAAAATTTAAAGAGCAAATTCATTTTCCATACAGCAGTTCACATA
>NW_006921615.1:16088915-16089556 GCF_000298275.1 Orycteropus afer afer
TGAAGGGCAGCTAGGGGCCATAGTCTCAGTGGTTCCACCATGCTCTATCAGACAGCAAACCTGGTATACCCCTCCTCCCTTTTTTTTTTTTCCAAATAATTTTGAGTTTTGTTCCACATTGTTCTCCTTCTCTTTCCAGGATCTCCTACATAGATCCCCATCCCAGTGGTTGACAGTGGTAGCTGGACACCATCTAGTTCTTCTGGTCTCATAGTCATATAGGCTACGGATTGCATAGTGTACCAGTCGCTAGGACTAATTCTTTCCATGAATCTTTGATTTTCTTCATTCTTCTTTCCTCTGGATGAGGAGAGACCCATTGCTGCATCTAGATGGCTGCTTGCAGGATTTTAGCTCATTTCTAAAACACAAATCTTACAAAATAGAGCAAGGCAGCTTCCTTTTTCTAAGCCTAAGTGAAATATTCTGTATAGTTTATATATAGCCCTGGATGTGCTCATGTGCTCTTAAGGCTATTTCTCTTTTGAGAACAAAATTATACTTATTTATTTGAAGTTTTGTAGGCGTTTGCAGATTCTCCATACCAACCAGGGGTACTTACTTTCATACTTACATATGTGGTTGTTGGAGTCACTAGGTATCTTAGGCTGGGTTCTCTATAGGAGCAAACCAGTGAGGTG
>NW_006921615.1:16089656-16092412 GCF_000298275.1 Orycteropus afer afer
AGAGAGAGAGAGAGAGAGAGAGAGAGAGATTGATTGATTTCAAGGAAATGGCTCACACAGTTGTGGAGACTGGCAAGTCCCAAGTCTGTAACTCAGGCATCTGGCTGGAGGCTTCTCCTGACTTGTATAGTAGTGGGGGTTGACGAACCTAAAGTGGGCAGGTCTGATGGCAGGCTGCTGGTTCATGGGGGCTGTGGGAGTTGGTGAATCCCAAAATCTGCAGGTCAGACGACAGGCTGCTGGCTCATGTCCCAAGAACTGGAGGTCAAAGGATGATGAGTTGGATGCAGGATCAAGAGAGAGTGAGCTTTGCCAGAACATCCAATATATTGGATGCAGGACATCCCTCAAGGAAACAGATTGGCTTTCACCTGATTGGCTTTTCAGCTGACTACCTGCTCACATCAGATCACAAAATGGAAGATGATTATATTACATTATGGAAGGATAGTCAGTCCAATGTCTTCCAAGCCACTGAGACTCATTGCCCAGCCAAGTTGACACATTAACCATCACAGTGGATGAAATACAAATAATAATACCCTTGAGCTATGTTTATATTTCATGTCTCCTAAGAAAATATGTTACTGTTAGATTAAAAGACATTGGGTTATGTTTTTAAAGAGTCTTATACACTGCCTAAATCTCAAAATAGATTCTTTTATTTTTTCTGTTCAACATTTAAAAATAAATCATAATGAATTATGTTCCCTTCTCAATTCTTCCATAGATTTTGCATGGTTGTTTATAGTAGCACTTCTACTCCATTTCAAGTTTTTATTTATGTGTTTATTTCCCTGGTGAACTCCTTGAGGGCAAGTACCAGGTTTACTTCTTGTGTCCATGGCACATTATCTTCCATGTGGCAGATGCATGGTAGTGTGTGGAACGAACAGTTCAGCAAGGCATCCCAGAATACTTGAGTTACAATTTCAGATGATGGGAAATGGTTAGTAAAGAGAAGAATGCTTCTCAACTAAACTGAATCAGTATAATTGTTTTTATGAAGAGCCACTGATATAATTTTATTCTGCAATAGATAGAATCATGCTTTAGAGTAAAGTCTATATTGGTTATGAGTAATGCTTTTCATTAGCAGCTCAATTTCATGGTCTCAGTATGATTGGGAACCCTTAGGAATACACTGTTCAAGTCTTGGTTATGTGATCTTAATGATGATTCTGTGTTATTATCTGATTCCATTTCGGTACCATAAGAATGGGGAAATAATTCTAAATGGGCTGCTGAGAGAGGGAGCTGATGAAAAATGCAGCTACTTTTGAAATTGTGAGGAGGCACCCACCAAATCTTATTGTGTGTCGTCATGTCAGGTTTCAGGTTGTGGTTGTTATTGTATGTATTTGTTATTATGAGGAGGTTAGGTGAGGCTCCCAAGGTTGCACAGAGTGTTCTGATCCTGGTTATCCTTGTCAGGTGGTTGTGACATAGTTGGGCCAGCTGTAAATTACACTTTTTTCCTTATTATATATCATTACGTTGGACCTCAAAACCAAAAAAAACCCCAAACTCACTGCCATCAAGTTGGATCTGACTCATAGCAACCCCTCCTTGGGTTTCTGAGGCAGTATCTCTACAGAAGTGGATTGCCCAGTCTTCCTTCTGAGGAGTGGCTGGTGGGTTTGAACTGCCAAACTTCTGGTTAGCAGTCAAGTGCCTAAGGCATTTGACTGCTAATCAGAAGTCTGGAAACCCAAGGAGGGATCCCTGTGAGTCAGATCTGATTCGGTGGCAGTGAGTTTGTTTTTTTTTTTTTTTTGGCTTTTGGATCCAATGTAATGATACATGATAAAAAAAAGTATAATTCACAGCTGGCCCAACTATGTCACAACCACCTGACAAGGATAACCAGGATCAGAACACTCTGTGCAACCTTGAGAGACCCATACTTATCAATTAATGGTATTGTTTCTTGAAGTGAACCATATAGTTTTAGGGCTTACAGGAAAAATGGTAGTAAAGGTACTTGATGTTTCTACTTTCTCCTGTATGTGGACCATTAAACAAAATGTATTTTTAAATACAGGCAGTCCATGGGTTATGAATGTCCTTGCTGTCCGACTTAAGTACAGTACAACCGTAGTTGTGAACCAACCTGCATACAGCCTATTGCATTAAAAATTTGAGGTACCTATAATGATTTGTAATAACAAGTGGGGACTACTTTGTGACTTGCATCAGAACATTATTATTACTGTATAAGTATGTGAAAGATGTTTTAGTCTATCTGGAAGTGTTCAATGTTCTTATGCATAGAAAGTTATACTATATACTAAGACAAACATTTGACTAATTGGCTGTTCTGACTTGCTTTGACTTAAAGACAGACTTGGAAATGGAACTTGTTCATAATCCAGGGACTACCTATATTAAGTTATTTCAAATGAACTTGGAAGTGTAAAGACTCTCTCAGATCAGTGTTTTTCCCAGGTTTTCTTTACTTGTCCTATAATTCATTTCTTTCCCTCAAGTTTTTCTAAATACCAGTTCTTGATATTGCCAGTCTTTTATTATTATTTTTAAAAAATTTTAAATTATGATTTAGATGCAGTTTTACAAAGCAGATTAATTTTACATTCAACAGTTCGCAAGCATTTTGTTTCATGACACTGATGACAATCCCGAGTGTGACAGTTCTCTTTCCACCTCCTGCCTGTGAGTATCCCTTCCCTGTGTCCTTCTTACTTGTGTGTTCTGCCTGTCTAGCTTTTTCCCTGTGTAGATGGTGCTCTTCTGAT
>NW_006921615.1:16092677-16094110 GCF_000298275.1 Orycteropus afer afer
ATCCTACTTCCGTAGTGATACTGCCTCGGAAACCCAAGGAGGGGTCGCTATGAGTCGGGGCCGACTCGACGGCACATAACAACAACAACAACATCTAACCAGTAATCTTGGTCTTTTTTTATGCTTTTGAATTTTGTTCCACATTTTTTCTCCCACTTTCTCCAATTTTGATCCCTTTCTGAGTGGTTGACACTGGTAGCCAGGTACCATCTAGTTCTTCTGGTTTCAGGGTCATGTATGCTGAGGTTCCCATGGTCCATTCGTCCATTGGTCCCTTCGACTAATTGTTTCCATATTTCTTTGCTTTAGACAAGGAGAGACCAATAGTTGCATCTCAGATGGCTGCTTACAAGTTTTTAAGACCCCAGTCACTACTCACCAAAGTAGGATGTAGAACACATATTATTAGTCTTAAAGGAAGAACCCCCCCCAAAAAAAAAATGGAGAGAAAGGAAAGAAAGAAGATGTGATGTCTTTTCTTTTTACTACATTGATAGGGAAATTAGTTATCAGGGAGAAACTTCCAGAAGTGGAAGGTTCTGTATACGGTATTCATACAGCATTTGGTTTACAACTATGTCAGCAGAATTGTACAGAATGTTATATGTACAAACCTCTATAGGGACATTGTAACACTAGGAACTTCTAAAGAACCTAGTTTTGGGAACCCTTCTTCAGGTAATTCTCAAAGTTCTCTTCATTCAGTGTTCAACACATACTTACTTTAATAGGTGTGCTGTGTTCCAGGCATTACAGTATATTGATAAAATTTGAATTGTTCTATTTGTGTCAGTCTTGTATTTTTCTGCCTTAAATTGTTAACTTTATCATAAAACTAAAATATAATCAGAAAAAGTTATTTCTCTTAGACTCACTGCTTAATTCTTTGTGGCCTATTCTGAGTTCTTTTATTTGTATTTCAAGGTATTGAATTACGAGTCTGAATCGTGAATGTTGGCATCAGAATTTTGTCATTTTTCTGTGTGTATGTTTTTGCATTTGCGTGATATTCCAAGTTTCAATGAAACTATTTTTTTATTATTTTAATTTTTTTTTAGGGGGCATGGAATCAAAGTAAATAGCTCACCATACTTGTTTTCTTTGGGCCTTATTTCTATAAAGGCATTTTTATAAGCATGGGAGAAATAAAAATTGTTAAAGTTTTTCAAGTATTTGTTATTTTAAAAGGGAAAATAAATATAAAATTGTCTGAATTTAAAAATGAAATTATTGAGCAATTCCTAACTTTTTCTAAACTTTTCTTCCCCCAATTAAAGCAATATATTAAAGAATAAGCATAAATAAATGGCAGAGTTTTAAGCATACTATACATACTATTTATATGAATATTGTTATTGTTAGTTGCCTTAGAATCATCAGAGTAATGGTGACTATAAACCTTTTTGTTAGTTGTTGTTATGTGCTGTGGAGTC
>NW_006921615.1:16094379-16116502 GCF_000298275.1 Orycteropus afer afer
TTTTTTTTTTTTTGGGTCCTTTTACAGTTTTCTGTCTTCTCTGTTGGTGGGTGAGTCTTTAAGTGACTGTAGCTTTGTCCTCATCTGCAGTGTCTAGTGAAACCATCTATGCCAAGATTCTTTTTTATTGGTAATTTTTTTATGACCTGTTCAATTTCTTTTTTTTTTTTTTTTTTTTTGGGTCCATTCATTTGTATGTAGATTTAGATGCACTGTCATGCCATTCATAGCCACCCTTACATTATGAAAGTATACTTATTGAAAAAACTTGAAAGAAACAGAATAAACTATAAGAATCACAACTCTTCAAGCTTAAGATAAAAAGTACAATTTCAAACAAAAAATGAATGGCACATCAAGAACAATAATCGGTATAGATGGCCTCCATAGGTTAACTGCCCCTAGGAGCCACTACAGAGTGCTACTTAGTTAGATAGTAGGTTACAGGTTACATGGAGTTCCCAGAAGAGCTGTAACTAGTCTCCTTTCTTTTCGATCAAGAATGCTCATAGAGTTACAGATGAATCAGAAGCCCTGTGCCAGTTATTTCAGCTATGAAATGAGAGAACTGGAGTAGATCATTGGTTCTCAGTGTTGGCCACAGGATAAGATATGGGAATAGATGTATAATCTTTCCAAAGGATACTTTCTGAGGTTCAGATACTTTCAGAATGGATGAAGTTGGAATGGGTGGGTGTGGGTGACAGCTGCTAATTTAGAAAAGCTCTCCACATGGGTAGTTCATTCTGGTTACCTAACCCCGCCTTGGAAAATGCCTGGATTTCATAAACTAATGTGATTTTCCTGCACTGACATATATATTGAGTAGATGAAGACTATTAGATTCAGGGGCATAGTTGGTGTTCTGGTTACCTAGTGCTGCTCTGACAAGAATATACCACAAATGGGATGGCTTTAACAAACAGGAGTTTATTCTCTCACAGTGTGGAAGCTTTAAGTCCAAGTTCAAAGTGCCAGGCTCTAGGGGCTGTGTGAAAGCCCCTCAACCTTGGGCTTCAGCTCTGCCTCTTGCTCCCAGCCCACTGGAGTTGGAGGCTTTTCTCCACTCAAGCAGCCGCTAGCTACTGAACCTGACAAACCCAGGGTCTACAAGTGAAAAGGCACAGTCCAATGTTACCAAACCACATGGCAGGCCATTAATTTAAGTCCATTGTCAGTCCCAAGGTTGGCAGAGCATGGCAGGCTACATGCAGGGCCCAAGCATGCCATAAGCTCTAGACCATTCCCCGAGGCTTCTGCTTATATACAGGAAGCAGACCACATTCCTTAAGGCAGCTACTCAGCTGCTCACAGCAGATTCCACCAGGGAGTTGATTACCAGTCTCATCATGGGGAATACTACATCCAGCTGCCCAGCCACTCAACCAGGCCCAGCCAAGTTGACACACAAACTGAACTACCACAGTTGGATATATTCACATATGGGTGGTTTTTAGAGATTATTATAATAATCATACTTTTCACCTGGTTTTTTAGTTCAAGATGGATGGCTAGAACTATTTTCCTAGTGAAAAATAACACATCTGCAGACTCATGGTTAGACAGTGTGTTTAGAATTAATCAAGTGTGTTGCAGAGTGATGGAAGATAGCTTATTGTATGCATTTATTAGCTATAGCTCACAATGTAGTTTTTTCTATACAAGAACCTGGATTGTGGTGAAATTTGATAGATTAGAGTACTTTTGTTAGACTATGAGTTCAAGAGTAGTTATAGAGGAACATACCGAGAAAGACTTTTATAAAGTAAATAAAATAACTACCTCTGTGCTGTGCAGAGGTTTGGTGAGAGAAGGAATGATGTGATCTTTGCTCTCATCCAAGGCATGCTGTGGGGTTGTAACTGGGTTTGAAAATGATTTCAAACTGCTGATACTCACCCTTCAACAAAGGATTTTTCAACAGAATGAATCAGCTGGAGAAAAAAGATATCCCAAGTTAGAGATGAGAGGGCTTGTCTTTTTTCCTCCATTTCCTGACAGCAAAAAAGGTGTGTTGGTCAGAGTTTGGCTCTGGAAGCAGCAGATATTAAATAAGCACATGGGACTAGGTTGGGCTTACTATATTTGAAGTGAGAGGGAGGGTGATGGGGGAGAGAAATGCTTTACCTAAGATTGCTTGATGGCAGTTTTCTTGATTATGTAATTATGGTGATTATAAATTAACACATTGTGCTTACAGAATAATGTGCCTCCTGGGGGTTACACTATGTTAAGCATGATTACATGTATGACAGGATGTGTGGTGTATGTCTTCAAGGCTACTGGGTGCTGATTTACTCAGCTTATATGCTTCCTCCATATGGGACTAAAGGGATTAATTAATATTTGATAGAAAGAAGGCAGGTGATATAGTTCACATTAATATTGGGGTTGTGCTGAAGAGGAAGGGGACCTTAAATAGGTGATTATTTAATGGGAGTCTCAAGATAGCAGCTTTGGAAATGGCACTATAGTTATTTCTAAAAATAATGAGAAATGTTATAAAGTTAGCTGAAAGTATCGATTTATCTTTCACGTTGTTGAAAAGCAGAATCTTGAGAAATAGGCTGCTTCACAGGTGTAAGAGGGATAATAAAGAGAGCTCCCTTCCTTATAAAACCTTCACAAACCATTCTTTTGGTAGAATGAGAGATTTCTAACTGGAGGGTGATCCCTGGGACCACAGATGATCGTAGGGAATCTCCATCACTTCCCAGAAATCCTGAAACAAATGTCTTCACTGGGACTTCTCAGACTATTCACAGTTGGCAGCTATGGTGGTTTTAAAACATGGCTCCAAAATTCTTTGACATAGCTTTCATCAAGAGACAGGGTCTATGCCTGTCTCCTTGAATCTGGATGGGCTTGTGGCTGTTTGGACCAACAGTCCAGCCAAAGTGACAATGTGTGACTTGCAAGACTGTATCAGAAAAGGGGATGCAGCTACCACCTTATTTTCAGGAACACCTGCCCTTGGAACCCTGGGCTATCACTTCACAAGTCAAAATCCCACATGTGAGGAAGCCAAGCACACAGAGAGGGAGAAGCCTAGTGTAGGTGTTCTGGTTGAGTGGTCCTGCTCCTCCACCCATGTGCCAGGCAAGGGAATGAATGAACCTTCAGATGACTTCAGTTCCTAGCCAGTTATAAAATCACCTTTAGTCTTGCAGTCTTCCCAGCTGAGGCCCCAGACATTGTGGAGCAGAGACAAGCAAACCCCACTGTGCCCTTTCCAAATTCCTGACCTGCAGAATCTGTGAACATAACCAAAAGGTGTTTGAAGTCACTACATTTTGGCCACTGTGTTATGTAGCATTAGTGCCTGCAGCAGTATAGCAGTGTCTCCTTTCCTGAGCGATTCTCAGACTTCCCTTTACTTGAGAATGCAAATTTCTTCACTTTCCTTACCAGTTTTGAGTTTATAGGGAAGTCCTTAGAACTTAATATGCAGGGTAATTGTTTAGTCTTAAGGATTAAGTCTGCCAATCCATAAGCTGGCTCATTAGAACCACCACCACCTTGAGAGGGGACACTTAGAATCAGAAAAATGTATGAGAAAGAGTCACATGTTCTGATTGCTCTAAAATCTGGTAGAAACAAGCAGTTCATCATCACCCATCTCAGCTGCCATTGAGTTGATTCTGACTCGTAGACCTGGTTTGTGTCAGAGTAGAACTGTGCTTCGTAGGGTTTTCAGTGGCTGATTTTTCAGAAGTGGGTGTTCAGGCTTTTCTTCTTAGGCACCTTTGGATGGACTCAAATCACCAGCCTTTTGGTTGGAAGGCAAGTGTGTTAACTGTTTGCATTACTGAGGGACACCATCATCATGAATAGTGTTAATGTTTGCCTATAGGTATTTTGTCTTAGACAGTATATATGTTAGTCTAACACAGGTCTTTGTCAACAATTGGTCTTAGTGGTTTTCCACTGTGATTTTTGTCTTAGCCGTAATGTTTGTTGGTCTATGGAGTGCTGCTGTATTTGTGTTATTTTTTGAGGTGGTTATTTGAATTTTATTAACCCCATCATGCTATTAACTGCAAAACTAGTAAGACTGTTGAACATGCTGGAAAAAGGTCAGATGCCCATGTAATTGCAGTAAAGGTTTGGTGCCTATTAGTCTATTGTATATTCAGGAGAAGGCTAGGATTTTGAGAAAGAAATGAAACATTAGGTAAGGTGTCACGTTTTCAAAGGTTCATGAACCATTGGATCTTAGGTAGCAAATGTGAGTTATGGTAGAGATACTTCAGAGATCTTCAAGGAAGGACATTTTATGCCAATGCAGATTTGGAAAGAAGTTGCTCAATAGATTATAAATCAACATGGAGAAGTTTTGCCTGGGCCTAAATCATTGGACAGGACAGCTTCATTCACATATTGAGAAGAAGTGGATAAGATGTTTGAGTAGCTACAAATTTAATCTCTTCTTAGTCACTTTGTTCTTAGGAAAATGAACTTCCAAACAATTTTTTTTAATACAAATATCTTTGTCAGTCTTATAAAATATCTTTGTAAGGCTTTTTTCTGTCTTAATGTGTAAAACAAAGGATGACTACAGAAAATGAGTCTCATCTCGAACAACTAGGATTTTAGGCAGGTACTTTTCAAAGAGGAAATTATTTTATTCAAAATCCTAAAATGAGATAGGAAAATGTACAAAAACAAAACAAAACAAAAAAAACACCCCACAACCCACAAAAAACCAACCCAAAATGTACCTGGATGTAACTCACACATTTTACAAAAATTAACAAGATAATTCATAGCTCTAAATG
Source organism: Orycteropus afer afer (assembly GCF_000298275.1). NCBI lineage: Eukaryota > Metazoa > Chordata > Mammalia > Tubulidentata > Orycteropodidae > Orycteropus > Orycteropus afer. Next base: position 16,099,158 of record NW_006921615.1, read on the forward strand.
AAAGCCCAAAACTATAAAGCTTTTAGAAAACAACATAGGAGAAAATTTTCATGACCTGGAGTTAGGCAATGAGTTTATAGACATGAGACAAAAAAACAAATTGATAAGTTAAAATTAAACATTTTCGTTGTGTAAAAGACAATGTTAAGAGGAAGAAAAGGTGAGCTACAGACTAGGAGAAAATACTTGAAATCACTTGTCTGGCAAAGGACTTGTATCCAGAATAAATGAACTATCAGAACTCAGCAGGGAGAAAGCAAATAACCCAATTAGGGAATAAGCAAAAGATTTGAAAATATATTTCACCAAAGAGTACATACGGATGGCAAATATAGACATGAAAAGATGGTAAATATCACTAGCCATTGGAGAAATGCAATTTGAAACCACAAAGATATATTATTACACACCTACTAGAATTACTAAAATTGGCAATACCAAGTATTGGCAATGACATGGACCAACCGGAACTCCATATGTTGTTGGTAGGAGTGTAAAATGAGAAGAAAGCCATTCTGGAAGACAGTTTGACAGTCTCTTATCAATTTAAATGTATATTTACCATATGACCCAGTAATTGCGCTCCTGGGAGTTTACCCAAAAGAAAAACTTACATTCATGTAAAAGTCTGTATATGAATGCTTAAAAAAACAGCTCTATTCATAATTTCCACAAACTGGGAACAACCAAATGGTCTCCAAGAGGTCAGTAGCTAAACTGTGGTATATCATGTAATGGATAAACCAAAATCAAACCAAACTGCCTGCCATTGAGTCAGTTCCAATTCATAGCGACCCCCATTGGGTTTCTGAGGTAGAAATCTTTACAGATATAGATTGCCCTATCATCCTGTCGTGGAGTGGCTGGTGGGTTTGAACCACCAGCCTTTACTGGTTAGTAGTCAAATGCCTTAAGCAGTATGGCATCAGCGCTCCTTATGTAATGAATACAACTCAGCAATAAAATAGAATGAACTATTAATACATGTTACATGCTACAGCCTATAACAGGCATTATTCTGATGAAAAAAACCAACCACAACAAAACTTGTCTCATAAAGTAACATACTGTTGATTCCATGTATGTGGTGTTCAGTAATTGCCAGGGGCTTGGGGTGAAATAAAGTGTAACTATAATGTGGTACGTGAAGGATTTGTTTTAGGGTGATAGACTCTTCTTATCCTGATTGTAGTGGTGGTTATGTGAATTTATACATAGGTTAAAATTCATAAAACTGAATACCCCAAAAAAGGTTAATTTTATTGTGTAATAATAATAATGAAGAATATTAAAGAAACAATTCTAGTGATTTGTTGATGCAAGAGGTGGGTACAAGAAGAATATCTCCTTGCAAGGAAAATCAGGGTTTTCTGTGGCAGCTGAAGGCCCAAACTGAAAGAAGTGAAGAAAAATGCTGGTTGCAAAACTCCCTGGTATGATTATTGAATGTTTTGCTTAAGGACCCAGTAGATGGATCTTGATCAAAAAGAGAAAACCTCTGGAACAAAATTTCAAATTCTTATAGAAATCAGATTTCCTGGAGCCATTGGGACTGAGGGAACCCCTGAATCTATAGCCCTGAGATAATCTTTAAGCCTTGAAGTGAGACTTCCATGAAGTTACCTTTAAACTCAACAGCAGCTTCGCTCAACTACTAAGGAATGTTGCCTTGAGCAGGTTATTTTTTTAAAGAATTGTCTACAGGAAATCAAATCAACAACAAGAACTCTGAAACAAAGGGGAAAGTTTAGTGGACAAAAAGTGTAAGTTAATGGTGTTGGAACAATATGGGTAGCGATAGGAAGAGTGGTGACATAATGCAAAGAATGTAACCAGTGTCATTGAATTGTGCATGTAAAAAGTGTAGAATGGGTGTATGGGTTGTACATTTTCATAAAAAGTAAAATTAAGAGGAAACAAATCCCTGGCATGAGGTTATGCTTCTCTCATGACATTCATTAGAGCATGACACATCTTCAAGGTTGTCTTCTTTTTAAAATTGCCTTTCTAAAGTATTGCCCGAGAATTATATGGAGAAATTAGAATGCTTTCCTACTCCCAAGAATAAAGGAATTTGGTTTGGTTTCAAGGGCAGATTTGGACGAGAGAGAGATTGCTTTGGGACTATGAAACAAAGACTTGACTTAAAGTAACTATATATCTCTTATCTATCTGTCTTATCTATCTATCTATCTGTCTATCCCAAAAATAAGGAATTTTCCCTTTTCAGTGCCCTTTGTAGGAATTCAACTACATGATTCAAAATTGAGGCCAATCAGTGTCATACAATTAAATTACTATGCACTGCTTAGAAAGTTAGAAAGTAAACTCCATAGGCTGTGTGATTGGAAGAAAGATTTATTGTAAGACAATGCAAATGGCTATTGTTACTATTCATGCTACTAATAATATTGACACAGGATGCCAGAAGTGTTCTGGGCTGCCTTTTAAAATTCAGATGAGAATTCAGAGCTAAAGCTGTTGGGCAAGATGGCTCAGTGATTGTCAAGGGTATGCTGGTGCAGCTCAGGAGCAGTAGGAAATTTGTGGAGGAGCTGTTGGTCGTCATGATGCTGGGGAAGGGCTATTGACATTTTGTGGGCAGAGGCTTGTTGCTTTTAGTTGCTGTCATACAGATTGCAGATGCCCTGCAGCACTTGGAACAGCCCCATACAATCAAGAATTGTTCCATGTGAGCGTATAATGTCCTGCTAGACAAGAAAGTGAAAAACATGTATGTAATTAACTGAGCCTAGAATCAGCCTGCAACTCTTAAGTTGTTTTTGTATAGTTTTAAAATAGTCTGAATGTTTTAGGAATGTAACTGCCCAGGAAGACTGTTCTTTTTTGTTTGGAAGAGTTACTTGTTCTTTTAGAAAATTATGTTTTCATTGATTCCAGTGTCACTGGTGGTTTTGAATAACATGCAACACACTGGTATAGTGTACGGTTGTAACAGTTACATTCATGATGATTCTTCATGTGACTGTGTCTATTCATAGGCTTGCTCTTCTTTCAAAATATCAAATAGAAAAGAGTGTCAATAATATTAAGCTTTGTACTATGTTCTTTCAAGTCCCAGTTTATTTATTGTATATTTAAAAGCTTGGAGTATTACATTCTGCCTTCTGGTAGGGTTGTACCTGAGTATTTACATAGTTAAACACAATTTATTATAAATTGTTGTTGTTGTTAGCTGCCATCTAGTTGGCTCCCAACTGATGATGACCCAAGGTAGGATGGAATAAAACCCCCGGCTTGATACTGGGCCATCCTCTTGATTGGTTGGGGATCAGGCTCTGATCCAAAGGGTTTTAACTGGCTGATTTTCAGAAGTAGATTGCCAGATCTTTGCCTTGCTCTATTTTAGGATGGAAGCTCCTGTAAAATCTGTGCTGAAACATGTTCAACATAATAGCAACATATTTTACTATCAAGACATATATGTTGTAGGCTACATATGCACTAGGAACTCTGGGGGCGTAGTCCCTAAGGCATTTGACTGCTAACCAGAAGGCTGGTGGTTCAAACCCACCAGCCACTCCTCAGAAGGAAGGTTGGGCAATCTACTTCCATAGTGATACTGACTCGGAAACCCAAGGAGGGGTTACTATGAGTCGGATCTGACTTGATGGCAATGAGTTTTGGTAGGGCAGTCCTTATTCAGGGCTGATTATTTTCAGCTGGAACCTTTCTCTTTTACTACAGTTTGAGTACAAATTTAATAATTTTCTATGTGTATTATGATACAAAAAAGTTTATTGGAATTTTGAGTGGAGTTGCATGGGGTTTACCATTAATTAGAGAATTGAAATCATTATGATATTGAGTTTGGTTTGAATATTCTTAAAAAAAAAAAAGCATTGCAGATGTAACCAGTTCTATTTTACAGTGTCAAAGACTCAGTACTAAGTGGTACAAAGCATCCCAGATAAATAATAGACACTGCCCATAAGCAGTTCACTGGAATTGAAGTAATACCTTTGGAAGCACACAAGGCAAAGTAACAAAATATGAAAGGTAGATTATTGTGATTATCTTAAAAAATACACAAACATTTATTTTTAAAAAAGTTTCAAAGGAAGAAGAGGCCATATCCTAGTGTAAGTTAATTTAATGATTTAGGAAATATCTCATTGTGCACTTTAAGATTGGGTATTTTATCCCTGACATATGCTACCCTTAACTACCATTGCCACACTCATAAACACTGTAGTGAAACGTCGGGTTTACCTTCTCAATTTAAAAGGAGAAATATACATTTGCTTTTTTGAATGAGAGTTTCCCTTTTCTTTCTTTCCAGAAGAGTTGTTAATTTGTTTTATATATGCGTAATCCTGTACTAAAACTTGTCATATTATTAATTGAAAAGAACACATGCTGGGCCCTGAGGGAAATAATTTATGAAGAACACCATTGAGTGAAATTTTGACTAGGAATGGAAAAGATGTTTTTAGATTATTTATTTAATTCTCTTTACCGTTGCAACCAGTAGAGGAACTCGGTACTTGGCTATTATCCTTTAATGTGGGAATTCTAATATTTTAATAATAGGATAGTTAACATTTATGAAATAACTAATTTTAATCTCCATATAAAGAATGGTATATGGAATTGGCATGATACATTAGAAGATAAGGATTTTGGAATCAGAAATACCCAAGTGTTGAGTCTGCTGCAGCTGTTAAAAGACTGAGTGGAAGAAGGGGCAAGGTTGTGGTGGCTTCTTGGCCATAGCCAGCTACCTGGAGGGAGCGAGTAGTTGGGCCTGTGGGCCTGGGAACATGGTTGCAGGGGACATCAAGCTCAAATGCCATAACATACTACACAAAAACATTTTTCTTCATCCTGCTTTGGCAAGCAGCAACTGGGATCTTGAAAGCTTGCAAGTGGCCATCTAGATGCAACAATGGGTTTCTCCTCGTCCAGAGCAAAGAAGAATAAAGAAAACCAAAGACGCATGGAAACTATTAGTCCAAGGGACTGGTGTACCATGCAATCCTCAGCCTATATGACTGTGAAACCAGAAGAACTAGATGGTGTCTGGCCACCACTGTCAACTACTTGGAGGGGGATTGGTACAGGAGATCCTGGATAGAGTGGGAGAACAATGGGGAACAAAACTCAAAATTATAAAAAAAAAGACCATGTTTGCTGATCTGATAGAGTCTGGTGAGATCCCTGAGACTATGACCCCTAACCACCCTTCAGGTCTGGAATTGAACTCACTTCTGTGGTTTCCAGCCTAACAATAGACAGGTGTACGGGATAAACATTTACATCAGGTGGACGCACTACTTGGAATGATCAATTGTGGGAGAACAGAAGGGCAATGTTTGCACAGGGAGACAGCTTGAGGAGGTGGGAGTACATGGAACGGAAGGATAAAGGGAAAAAAGGTAACTACGGGAGGAAGTGGGAAGAGAGCTCTTATGTTGTAGGGAATTGCAGTCAATGTCATGAGACAAAATGTGTGTGAACTGCTGTATGGAACATGAATTTTGCTCTGTAAACTTTCACCCAAATCACAATAAAAATTAAAAGAGAAAAAAGATGTGTGATTAGGCTCTTTAAGCTTCACTTTCTTCATCTGAAGGAACTGAGGTGGCACAGTACTTAAAGCATTCAGCTGTTAACCAAAAAGATTGGGGTTCAAACCACCAGTCACTCCCCAGGAGAAAGATGAGGCCATCTGCCACCATAAAGATTTATATAGCCTTGGAAACCCTGCAGGCAGTTGTATCCTCTTCTGCAGGGTCGCTATGAGTCAGAATCAACTGAGTAAGAATCAATCAGTGAATTGGTTTGGTGTGTTTCTGCAACTGATAGGTTGGGAGAGGGGTGTGACTGTGTAATATTGCTTACCTTTCAGAATGATGGTGAGAATTAAAAGGAATCCCATATATTATAATGGACTTGGCACATAGTAGGCTACAAGCAAGTGTGACTTCTTTCTTTCTCTGGAATTATCTTACTGTAGTGAAATGGCTCCTTTGATAAGAAAATGCTCAAGTGATTCTCCAGGAAAATCTCAAGGAGAGAAGTATAAACTCATTTCTTTCAACCATTGAGCAGCAGTGTATCTGCCCTGGTTCCCTCTGGACTTATTGTCTGACTTGAAGAACAAGTGGCTGTAACCCTCTGGCTCATCGATTTGGTTTTGTTTATACAATGGGGCAAGATGTTAGAGAATACTTAATAAAAGTATTTGAAGTCCTTTGAGAAATAACTAAATAAAAGTGAGTCCTTAATTAATATTTGAGAGTCAGCAACTGCACACTTAGACATCCAGTTTGATAGGAAGGGAAAACAAGTGTAGTGAATTTAAATTGCCTGGCATGTATGATAGCATATTAAAGTAATGAGGGCAGTTCATCTTGCCGACTTGGGGTTATCAAGCTTTGATTTCTGTCTTGCTTGCTCTTCTGTGTTTTTTTTTTTTTTTGGGGGGGGGGAGTATGTGTAATACCTAGTTTAATTCCTATAGTTTATATACTATAAAAAGATAAAAACAAACAATAAAAACAAACAAACTTCAGGATGTACCTGTGAGTCCTAGGATTTCTTAAGAAGTCCAGAAAGCAAATTTACCTTCATGGAGAATGTTTATTTTCTCCAAGAACTAGGTCAAATAAAGAACAGACCTGCTTCGCATATAGTTTGAGATAGTCTGGTTGGCTTTTGAGTTTTCTCAGGGACCTTGTTTGCAGAGTTATGACACTGTTTTAAAATTTGGGTTTACCTCAACTGAGCAAGCCAAAATAATGCCCTTACAGACATAGGGGAAATATTTATTGCTGAATCTTGAAGGCGAGTTGAACCATTCCTAGCTCTGTACTCTTACTCTAGGATTATTATGAGTTTAATAATCTTGGTTTAGTAACTTCTTTACAAGCAGACTTCTTCCTTTTTCAGTTGGCTTTGTCTAAAATTCTGAGACACAGAGTTAAAAAATGTCTTTCTTTGCACATGTTAATGAATCATAAATGTACACTCTGCCTCCCACTTCCTTTCTGTTTTCTACAAACCATCTCTTTGTGACTCTGCTTCAGTTGGTTTGGCTTCTTCACCATTCCTCAGCTGTGTCAACTTTATTTCCACCTCAGAGTCTTTGCACAGACTGTACCTTCTTCCCAGAACACTTCTCCCAGATAAGTGCATGGCTTACTCTTGCTTGTTTTAAGTCTCTGCTAAAGCGTCACCTTATCAGTGAGATTTTATCTCTGTACACAAGTACAATTTGCCCCACCCTGTGGATTTATTTTCATTTTTAGCATTGATCATGAGCTGGGGTTCTTAGGTGGTACAAATGGTTAATGAGCCGAGCTGCTAACTGAAAGGTTGGAGGTTCAAGTCCACCAAGAGTCATCTGGGAAGAAAGGCTATCTGGAGATCCTGGATAGAGTGGGAGGGGAAATGTGAAACATAATCCAAAAACTTAATAATGACCAGAACTACTGGTCAGATGAAATCTGGTTAGACTCCCAATACTATGGCCCTGCAGTACATTCTGCACCTGGAGTAAAACTCACTCCCAGGGGTGGGCTCTCAGCCCAATAGTTAACAAGATGTACACGCAGACCACTCAACCCAGGATGCTGCACCCACATACTCTATGGTAATACATCCCTTAGAGCAATAGGCCATGGGACACCAGAGGACCAACATTCAAACTGAGGAAATGCAGGACAAACATGAGTGCATAATTATGAGGGGCACAGGGGGAGGGTTGCAGGGAAGGGAGGGAGGAGACTGGGTTAGGGTTGGACATGGTGAAAGGGGAATGAAACTAAATGTACTTGTTACGTTGAATGTAAAACAAACTCTTAAAAAAATTATTACTAAAAAAAAAAAAAAAAAAATCAGCCATTGAAAACCCTATGGAGTAGAGTTCTAATGTGATACACGTAGGGTTGCCGTGAGTTGGAATCAACTTGATGACCATATACATATCTCTCTCTGTATATATATATAGATATATATATATACACTCACTGCTGTCGAGTCGAATCTGACTCATAGTGACCCCTCCTTGGGTTTCTGAGGTGGTATCACTACGGAAGTAGATTGCCCAACCTTCCTTCCAAGGAGTGGCTGGCTAATGGGTTTGAACCACCAGCCTTCTGGTTAGCAGTCAAATGCCTTAGGCACTATGCCACAAGAGCTCCTGACTCTCTCTCTCTCTCTCTCTCTATATATATATATATATATATCTCAAATACACCAGCCACTCCTCGGAAGGAAGATTGGGCAATCTACTTCTGTAGAGATACCGCCTCAGAAACCCAAGGAGGGGTCTTTGAGCTGAATTGATGCGGTGGCAGCGAGTTTGGTTGTATATATATATTTTTTATTTTACATGCAACATGCTTGCCAATTGACTGTTCTCTCCTTGACCTCAGAATGTAAGGACACAAAGACAGAATCTTTGACTAATTTTTATATGATTTGAGTGAAATTTTACAAAGTAGATTCATTTTACATTCAACAATTCAGGCACATTTTGTTTTGTGACACTGATTACATTACCTGCAGTGTAACAGTTCTCCTACTTCTTCCCTGTGGTTACCCTTTCCCCGTATCCTTCATGCCTATGCATTCTGGTCTTCCTACCTTTCTCCCTGTGCAAATGCTGCCCTTGTGATTTCCCATGGTTGATTTTTCTAAGGAGTGTACCTCCCTGGTGTAATTGTTTGGCTTATAAGCCTGTTTCTTGTTTGGCTGAGAGTTAAGCTATGGGAGTGAGTTCAGTTCCAGGCCTGAAAGGTGACTTGGGGTCACACTCTCAGGGGTCTCACCAGACTCTATCCAACCAGTAAACTTGGTCTTTTTTATGTTTTTTTAAATTTTTTTCCACATTTTTTTCTCTCACTCTATCCAGGATCTCCAGTTTTGGTCCCTTTCTGAGTGGTTGGCTTTGGTTGCTGGGCACCATCTAGTTCTTTTGGTCTCAGGGTTATATAGGTTGAGGTTCTTATGGTCCATTAATCTTATGGACTGTTTCCATGCATCTTTGATTTTCTTTGCTCTTCTTTGTTCTGGACAAGGAGAGCCCAGCAGTTGCATCTTAGATGGCTACTTGCAAGCTATTAAGACCTCAGTTGCTACTCATTGAAGTAAGATACAGAATAGTATTTTTCTATACTGTGTTGTAGGAGCTCTGGTAGTGTAGTACCTAAGGCACTTGAGTGCTAACCTGAAGGCTGGTGGTTCAAACCCACCAGCCATTCCTCAGAAGGAAGGTTGGACAGTCTACTTCCATAGTGATAATGCCTTGGAAACCCAAGGAGGGATTGCTATGAGTTGGGGCCGACTCAATGGCACACAACAACAACGACAACATACTATGTTGTGCCAGTTGAACTTGATGTCCCCCACAACCATTGTCCACAGCATGCAGGTCCAGCAACTCCCTCCTTCCTGTTGTTTAGTTGTGGCTAAGAAGTAATCCTAACTTTGCCTCCTGTTAGCTTTATACTGCATATGGACATTTTTATAACACATACAAATAGGCATGTAGGAATATTGCCTGCAAAACTTGGGTATCATCATGGGTGTATTTCCATTTGCTTATTCATACCTGATCTTCTTGCCTATCTACACATGTATCGACCTGCAGATTAGTGTTTGCTGTTACTGATAATGCAGCATTGTGTATGCAATAGTATTTACCTTTATTGTCTGTACCTCTTGTGCACCTCTTTTTGTCTTTCTTTTCCTTAGTGATATTGTGCTAGTCACATACTTTTGTTATATTTTCCCTTCACCCATATCAACACTTAACTATCCATCTATTTTCCCTTCCTTCTCCTCCCCTCCCATCCCTGGTGAGCAATAAAGAAAATTTCCTTCCTTGCATAAACCTTCCCTTTCCTGTGTAAACTTTTCCTTGACTTTTTATTATGGACTCATACAATATTTGTATGGCTTATTTCATTCAACATAATGTCCTCCAAGTTCATCGATGTTAGGGGGTGATTTGCTGATTCTTCATTATTTTTTATGTTGTATAGTATTCCAATGTGTATATGGACTGTGATAGTTGGAGCTGTGTGTCAACTTGGCTGGACCCCAGTTCTGTGTGGTTGTTCCCATGATGGGATCAGATGACTGTGTTCTGAGTGGCCAGTCTGCCCAAGGGGAGTTTCCCTAGGGGTGTGGCCTGCTTGCAATGATATCCAAGGACAACCTGGAAGAGCTGCATTCCTTAAGGTATTGGAACCCTGGTGTGCGAACTACAGACTTCCTTGAGTGAGCGGCCCACCGCTTGGCCTGGAGATCTCGGATTCATCTTTTGTTGGAATCAACAACCAGTATACTGCATGCCAGCTTGAATCTCTCGACTCCCCTGTGCTTGCGGAAGCCAAGGCGGCCACATGCCCCATTTCCTCCAGAGACGGACTTTTCGGCTTGGACTTGTCGGCTTCTATACGCTTGTGAGCCATTTTCCTAAGATAATTTTCTCTCTCTCTCTATCTCTCTCTCTCTCTCTATATATATACTCTGCTGGTTTTTTGTGTTTCTCTAGAGAACCCAATCTAACACAGGACCATAGTTTGGTTATCCAGTCATCTGTTAATGGGGACTTAGGTTGTTTCCTTTTTTTTTTTTTTTTTGCCATTGTATATAGTGCTGTGATGAACATGGGTGTGCCTATATCTATTTTTGCCCCAGATTTCACATCTTTAGTAGTGGGATTGCTTGATTAAATGGTGTTTCTATTTCCAACTTTTTAGGGAAGCACCATACCGTTTTCTATGGTGGTTGTACCATTTTACAGTCTCACCAACAGTGTATGGGATTTCCAGTCTTTTCATACCTTCGCCAACATTTGTTATTTTCTGTCTGGTTGAACTTTGCCTTATTATTGCTGGGGTGAGATGATAACTTATTGTTGTTTTGATTTGCATCTGTCTTATGACTAATGTTCACTTGCATTTCTTCATATGTTTGTTGGACGCCTGAATATCTTCTTTGGTGAAGTGTCTGTTCATGTCCTTTCCCCATTTTCAAAGTGGATTCTTTGTCTTTTTGATGTCGAGGTGTTGACATTTTGTATAAATTTTAGCCATAAGTCCATTGTTGGGTATGTTGTTGTTAAATTTTTTTTCCTGGTATGTAGGTTCTCTTCTTACTCTTTTGGAGAAGTTTTGTGATGCACATAAGAATTTAATTTTTAGAAGTTCTAGTCATCTAATTTCTCTTCTGTTGTTTGTGCGTTTTAAGTTATGCTTGATAGTTCACTTATGCCATAAATTAGGGCTCCTAATTTTGTCCCTATTTTATCTTTGATGAACTTTATAGTTTGGGGTTTACATTTAGGTATTTGATCCATTGTGAGTTCATTTTGTATATGATGTGAAGTATGAATCTTGTTTCATTTTTCTGAAAATGGATATCTAGTTTTGCCAGCAGCATTTGTTAAAGAGACTATCTCTTCCCTATTGAATGGGCTTTGGCCCTTTGTGAAAGATCACCTGTGAACTTTGACTATTTTTGAAGGAAAGATTGAGTAGATATTCTTGGATTGCTATGTCATATTATGACTCAAGGTGGATTTAACAGAGTCAGTATGTTAAACTTGTATATTGAAGGTAAAAAAGTTTAGGGTTATTTGTCCAGTGCATTGCGGAGCAAGGATTCAAACTCACATTATCGTGAAGAGAAAAACATACTAAGTTTTGGTCTCAGGCTTTGTTGAAAATCAATCTGGCCTCTCCCTGACCTCCTCTGCTTTCTTTCTACCAACCCTACCTTCAATTGTATGTTTTTCCTATGTCTGCTCTCCAGCCTGCCAGTGACACTTGCTGACCTATGGTAAGTTTTCCTTTCTTGGGTTTTCTTGGCTGACCATTCTCTGCTTCCCCCCACACTTGGTTATTTGGCTCTGTGATGTGTTTGCTTGCTCAGGTCCTTGCTTGATTGCTAGTTTCCATCCTTTGGATGTGTCATCTTTCCTGTTTGACACAGTCTACTCCTCACCCTCTTTCGGGTCTTCATTTCAACCTTGTCTTGGGCCTTTCTGACCACCATCGATGAACATTGCCATTCTGATAAGAAAAGCAACAAGTTCCATTCACTACTTAGACATTGCATAAACACTGGCATTATATTGAGGGAGGCCATGTATTTTGGCTTCATTGGATACTAACCATCTGTTCTCAGCATGGTCTTGTGTATGTCTCTTCCCTCTATTATGAAGTACGCCAAACTCAATATCCTGTTTTCCTAAGAATTCAGAAATCCTAGCATTCCTGATTCTTCCAGTTTTTCCTGTGTATGTATAGTCTGCCTTATGTACCTATACCTGATCTTAGGAGTTCTGGTGGTGCAGTGCCTAAGATATTTGACTGCTAACCAGACATTTGACTTCAAACCCACCAGCTACTCCATGGAAGTAAGATGGGGCAATCTGCTTCTGTAAAGATTTACTGCCTTGGAAACCCAGTGGAGGTTACTATGAGTCAGAGTAGACTCAATGGCTGTGGGTTTATACTTGATTTTGTTAATAATAGAAAATATGTATATAGGATTCACAATGTTCCAGGTGGTAGTGTAAATACTTACATTAAGCATCACAGCAAACTTATAAGCTAGGGAATATTATTATCCCTGTTTTAGGCATGGAGGATCAGAGAGACTAAGTAACTTGCCTAAGGTCACACAACTAGTAATAGGTGGAGCCTGAACTTGAATATGGGCAGTCTAGTTCCTGATCTTGTTAGTAACAGATTTAAATTGTTTGCTGTATCATGATGACTTTTATGTTTGGGGGCTGGCAAATTCAGTCTGGTTCCTTATGTAATGTTTAGGTGAAAAATGCCTTTGAGCACTAGTCATAGAAAGCCTGGGGTAATAATATTGCATCTTGTACTAAGTGTGCTTGAGATATAAATTCCAGAAATTGACAATCATTAAAAAATCAAATGATTTGGAGTTCCAGCAAGATGGCAGAATAGGCAGACAAACTACACAGACCCTTTGCAACAAAGCAATGAGAAACCACTTGAAACCAATGCAGAAGACGATCTGGAAACCTGAGCTATGAAAGCAAGGATAAAGATATGGACTAAATACCAACTAGCTAAAAAACAAACAAAACAAAACAAAAAAACCAACTAGTACAAAAATCTGAGTGAAAATAGTGAACAAGGAGACAAATGGAGCTGTAGGCTGCCAGTTGTCCTGAGGGCACAGCCATATTTTAATATTTCCCAGTAGCAAGAATTTGCTCTGCTCACTAAAGACTGTATGGGCAAGGACTGCATTGATACCTGCCAACCAGAAAGGAAAACAGTGAAGAAGGAGACAAATAGATCTATGGACTGCCAGCAGCTGCCCTGAGGGCATAGCCAGTTTGAATATTTACAAGCGGTAGGTGAGACCATTTAAAATAAATGAGTGACATAAGATGAGTGACATAAGAGCAGATTCTACTTGCTGAAGACAGCATGGGCAGCTGCACTAGAGGCTGATGACTGCAAAGACATTAAACATAAATATAACACCATCACAGTATCTTGGAGACAACAGACCATCACAGTCCATGCAAAGAAGCAAGATAAAGTAGGACAAACAAAGGACCAGGATACAAACCCAGAAAATGTCCCCGAGGAAAAAACAGCATTGGAACTCCCTGATAAGGAATTAAAAAAAAATTATATTTGAGTACCTTCAATGGATTGAGAGACAGATCAAGGAAAACACTGACAGAATTAAGGAAAACACAGACAAAACTCTAGAACAATTTGGGAAGACAATACAAGAACAAATTGACAAAATAAGCAAAAGATTAGATATGATACAAAAACAACAAGTAGAAATCCAGATTATTAATACTAAGATATCAGAAATAGATAATACATTGAATGGACAAATGAGTAGAATTGAATCAAGGGAAAACAGAATTAATGACATTGAAGACAAATACCTCAATACTACTTTGTTAAGGGATCAATCAGACAAAAGATCAAACTAAAATGTAGAAAGCTTAGATTACACAACTTATGTGTAATCGGAATTCCAGAACAGGAAGAGACAAAACCACATAGAGAATTGTTGACGATTTGTTGGAATAGAATTTCCCTAATATTATTCAAGATAAGACTATATCCATTCAAGAAGTTCAACGAACCCCAAACAGGATTGACCCCAAAAGAAAATCACCAAGATATATCATAATCAAGCTCACCAAACCAAAGACAAAGAAGCAATTCTGAAAGCAGCACAGGAAAAATGAAAAGTTACTTATAAAAGGCAATCAATAGGATTAACCTCCGTTTTCTTGGCAGAAACTATGCAGATGAGAAGGCAATGGGATGATATATATAAAACCCTGAAATAAAAACATCTCCAACCAAGAATTATATACCCAGCAAAATTGTCCCTCAAATAAAAAACACAACACAACAAAACAAAACGAAGGCAAACTCACTGCCGTCAAGTTGATTTGACTCGTAGTGACCCCTTCTTGGGTTTCTGAGGTGGTATCTCTAAGGAAGTAGATTGTCCAGTCTTCCTTCTGAAGAGTGGCTGGTGGGTTTGAACTGCTAGCCTTCTGGTTAGCTGTCAAATGCCTTAGGCACTATGCCACCAGAGCTCCTACAAATAGAGGATGAAATGAGGAGATTTCCAGACAAGCAGAAATTGAGGGAAGTTGTTAAAACCAGACCAACCTTACAAGAGATGCTAAAGGGAGCCCTTTGGACAGAGAAGCAACAACAGCCAACAACAACTAACCATTAACACATGTGATGACATAATCCAGAAACCAACTCAGTTATGGAAGTATCCAAAGTAAATAAGTCTACAATATTATAAACAGGGAACCAGAGATATCAATTGATAAAGGAGGACAACTGTAAACCAAAAAGAGGGAAAAAATTGTGTAGTTACGGAACTTCTAAATGGTAGGGAAGTCAAGACCACTGCAAGATAGAACAGAGTGTTCTAAACTTGGGAAGAAAATTATAAATCACAGAGTAGCTTCAAAGAAAAATGATAAACCTTCACATCAAAATAAAAAAAGAGGACTGGCACAAAGACTGTGTAGCTACAGAACTTCTAAATAGTGAGGAAGTTATGAGAGTTGCAAGATAGAATGGACTGTTCTAAACTCGGGGAGAAAATTATAAATCATAGGGTAACCTCAAAGAAAAATGATAAACATTCATATCACAATAAAAAAGAGCAGAAGCACAAATACTTAGCAAATACTAAAACAATAGTAACGAAGGAACAATAGTAATAATAGTAACAGTAGCAATGAGGGAAGTGATAACATGATTCATAAGCAAAATGAGCTCACCACAGAAAATTATATGGAACAAAGAAATCAGCAATATCATGAAAAAGCACATGACAGAATGACAGCAACAAATTAATATTTGTTGATAATTACACTTCTGCAAAACACTGCATGACATGGATGAACTTGGAGGACATCATGCTGAGTGAAATAAGTCAGTCACAGAAGGACAAATATAGTATTAGTTCATTATTGTAAAAAGTCAAGGAAAGGTTTATATATGGAAGGAAATTTTTTTGTTGATTACCAGGGGTGGGAGGAAAGGGAACATTGCAAAAATAAAAAAAGTGCATTGACCCATTTGTATATTTCACTGTACATAAATTATGTTTCAATTAAATTATTATTTTTTTTAAAAGATGCTAAAGGGAGTACTTTGGACAGAGAGCCAACAATAGCAAAATGCCCATGATTAACACACATTGTAATGTAACCCAGAAACCAACCTAGTTGTAGAGGTTTCCAAAGTAAAATAAGCTTACAAGACTGTAAACAGGGAACCAGAGACATCAATTGGTAAATGAGGACACCTACAAACCAAGCAGAGAGAATAAATAGTGTAGTTACAGAACTTGTAAACGGTGAGGAAGATGAGACAATTGCGTGATAGAACACTTAAATTTGGGAAGAAAACAGTAAGTCACAGAATAACCTCAAAGAAAAATAACAAACCTTCACATCAAAATAATTATAGCACAAATACTTAGGAAATACTAAAACAAGAGCAATGAAGGAGGTGATAACACAATTCATTAACAAAGTGAGCTCAGCACAGAAAATTTTATGGAACAAAGGTATCAGCAACATCATGAAAAAACACATAACAAAACAGCATCAATAAATCTGTACTTTTTGATAATTACACTGAATATAATTGGATTAAATGCACCACTCAAGAGGTGGAGAGTTGCAGACTGGATAAGAAAATATGACCCATCAATATGCTATTTACAAGAGACTCATCTTAGAAACAAAGACAAAAATAGACTAAAAATCAAAGGTTGTAAAAGATTTACTAAGCAAATGGTAACCAAAAAGTGCAGCAGTGGCAATATTAATGTCTGATAGAATAGATCTTAAGACAAAAATTGCCATATGAGACAACAAAGGACATTATATAACGATTAAAGGATCAATTGAACAAGAGGACATAACCATAATAAATATCTATGCACCCAGTGAAAAAACCCCAAGATACATAAATCAGACTTTAACTGAATTGAAAAGGCATATAGATGACTCCACAGTAACAGTAACAGTAACAGTTGTTGTTGTTATGTGCTGTCGAGTTGGACCCAACTCCTAGTGACCGCTCCTTGGGGTTCCGAGGCAGTATCACTATTACTGTTCCACTTCTTCTAAGGAGTGGAACAGTAATAGTAGGAGACTATAATGCACCACTTTCAATAAAACAACTTTCAATAGAACAACTGGAAAGAAACTCAACAAAGTTGCAAAAGAACTAAAGAATATGATTGACCGACATAATCTTATAGACATGTACAGAGCCCTTCACCCAACAACAGCACAATATACATTCTTTTCCAGCACACATGGAACATTCTCTAGGGTAGACTGTATGTTAGACCACAAAAGCAATCCTCAGTAAATTTAAAAACATTGAAATACTGAAATCAAATCGTTAGTACTACCTTATTCTTAAGGAGGATGGATCTCTTGCTTTGTTTGTGTACTTGCCTGGAGGTTCAGCATTATGAGTTTGTCATTAAGTAGCAATATTTCGAAGGTAGTCTTGTTGCTCTTAATGTTTTGTGGATTTTTCTTTAATTGCTAAATCAGGCTGGCAGATTGAGTTATTTTGAAACCAAGCAAGTGAAAACAACTGAAAGATTTAATGTTACATTTTGAGTACTCATTCCTCTTTTGCTATTGAAGATACATACTGTTGTTGTTTGTTATGTGCCGTCAAGTGGGACTGACTCATAGTGACCCCTCCTTGGGTTTCCGTGGCAGTATCACTTCAGAAGTAGATTGTCCCATCTTCCTTCTGAGGAGTGGCTGGTAGGTTTGAACTGCC